>NW_027421947.1:300000-518034 GCF_037893015.1 Macrotis lagotis
GCTATCAATTATCCATATTTTGCTACAGCAGGCAGAAGCTAAGTGACTTGCCCAGGATTACAGAACTAGCAAGTGCCTGAGGTTGGATTTGCATTCAGGTGTTCATGCCTCCAGATTCATTATTCTGTCCTTCAAAGAGGAAAATGGGAAAGGTGTAGGATACATAAAAAAGATTTACAACAGCATTTTTGTTGTATCCAAGAATTAGAAAGCAAGGAGAAGTGCTCCCTAATTAAAAAATGACTTATTAAACTATGGTGTATTAATGTGATGAATTATTGCTGTGCTATAAGGTAAATGGGACAGATTCTGATAAAGCTGTGGAGATTTCTATAAACAAAATAGCAATTTATGCAATGATTACATTTTAAAGAAAAATAAAGTTGATAGACTTAAAACTATGATAGCTGCAATGATCTATCACTAGTTCATGGGATTTATGATGAAGCATGCTAACCCACTTCTTAACAGGTGAATGATGGACCCAAGATGCAAAATGAGACATACATTTTTGGACATGGCAAATAGATGTATTTTTTAATGCTCATTTGTTACAAATAATGTGGCTGGGGGGGTAGGAGGAGAATTTAGAAGTACTATATTGATAAAGAATTTATTAAGTCTTTATTGGGTGCCATGCACTATGTTATGCAATAAGGAATACAAATATGAGGAAAGAAAACTGCCTCTGTTTGTCAACAGTTTGCAATACTAGGGGGGGAAACAATACACAATTAGTCAACAGAAATCGATAAAGAGAGATGGAAAATGGTACAGCCTTGTGCATGAGGAAGAGGTAACAGCAAAGTGGTATGGTTACCTGAGCTTTGGCTAGAGAAGGCAAACAATCACATGTCACAGCTGTGGAATCAAAGAGTAGGATCGAAGATTTCACTGGAAAGAAGAGAATGATGATCCAAGAGAAAAAGTCATGGGCATGTTTTGTAACGTTATTGATAGATATGCTGGGTGCGAGGGAGGGAAGGAAGGAATGGAAGGAGGGAGGGAGGAAGGAAGGAAGGAAGGAAGGAAGGAAGGAAGGAAGGAAGGAAGGAAGGAAGAAAGGAAGTTAGTGTTAATCAATCATTTAAAATGGGCAGAAGAGAACAGAAGGTTGTTTAAAGGGCCACATAGATAAGCAAGACAGCTTTGGAACTAGCACAGTTAATTGAGCATATGCTTAGAAAACACCAAGTTGAATGTAATGAGATTTATGTTTTCATATATATAGTATTTTGGATTCCTTCTATAATGAAATAGTCATGGTGTCAGGGTTTGTAAAGTTCAGCATAATATATTTTAAACTGTATATATATATATATATATATATATATATTTTTATATATATATATATATATACATATATATGTACGTATGTAATGTATGTCTCTGACTGTTTACCAGTGAACAATGGCTAAGTTAGAGTACAACATTCTTCAAGATGCCCTTCCTTATCCTCCAAGTTATTAAGAGTTCTCTCACTCCTGCAAAGCCCAGTAGATAGAGAGTTGACTCTGAAGGCAGAAAGATCTGTGTTCAAATTCAACATGGATTTACTGTATGATTCTGGACAAATTATCTCACCTCTCAGGACTAGGCAATTCTCTGACACTCTAAATTGCGAAGAATATGTTGACCTGGGTGAGCATAGTGACTTTCTTCCTCTGAGAGTTCTTTATATCAATGAAATCAGAACTCTCTATTCTCTTCAATTTATACTTTGCAATTCTTACCTATGTACAAATTGAAAGAAAAAGTTCCTTGAGTGCAGGGAGCTACTTTTTTGTCTTTGTACACCCAATGATTAGGCCCTTTAATTCTACATTATCATATACTTTACAAAATATTTTTAAATAATTGTATTATTTTGCAACTTAAATTTGGCTAGATGTTTTGTTTTCATCCAAAAGATCAAAGACATGAAGATTAAAATAAGTTTTAGAGGTAAGTGGCAGCATAGTGGATAGAATGATGATCCTGGAATCAAGAAGACCCAAATTCAAATTCAGTCTCAGATACCTACAAGTCGTCTGACCTTAAATATGGCAGATTTCTTAACTGTAAAATGGGAATAGTACCTACACAGCAAGGTTGTTTGAGGTATTTGTATAGTTGAGACATTTGTGTAGTTTAGCAGAATGTCTGGCACATAGAAAGTGTCGTGGAAATGCTATATATGGGTGTGAAAGATCTATAATATGTATGACATATAAAAGGGATAAAATAATAATATAATAATAATATGATGATGTTCTTGAGATGTCCATTCCCTTCATGTGTATATATATTTTTCTAATAGGCCCCAAATATGAGAAATCGTATAATCCTTCCCCTTCTGCCTCATTTATTGCAGAGAGGACTCCTTTTTTCTTCCTTTTCTCTCTTAAAACTAACAAGATATTAAAAAAATATCACTAGGCCCTTTTCTGCTTTCTATTTATTTTTAATTCCTTCTGTGACTCTTGAAGACAGTGGGATTCTGAAGGCTCATTTGTCTGTTCTTCCTCTAATAGTATGGTCTCACTATTTTATCTTTAACCCTTTCCAGTTGTTCAACTATATTTTCTTTTCTAAGTCTCTCTTGTTTCCTGTGTGTGTGTTTCAAAGACGATACTCATACCTCGTCTTTTCATCAAATTGAAGCAATGATTTACCTTGTTCCCTCCTCCCCTAATTCTGCCCTGCCCCCATTTTGACTACTGAGGAAAATAGCATGAAAATAATTATCCTTATTGACATCTATTAACCCCATTAATTCTTTTTTTTAGGTTTTTGCAAGGCAATGTGGTTAAGTGGCTAGTCCAAGGCCACACAGCTAGGTAATTATTAAGTGTCTGAGGCCGGATTTCAACTTAGGCACTCCTGACTCCAGGCCGGTGCTCTATCCATTGCTCCCCCTAGCCACCCCTATAAATTCTTTTTAAAAAATATTTTATGTATTTGTTTTTGCCAGTTACATGCAATGGTAATTTCTTACCTATCATTTTTTGTAAGGTTTTGAGTTTTACATTTTTCTCCCTCCCTCTTTCCCCTGAGAGAAAGCAATCTAACATAGACTCTCCATTACCATGCTAAACATGGATCCATATTGATCATTCTATGAGAGAAGAATCAAATCTAAATGGAAGAAAGAAAACATTACAAAGAATAAAAATGACATGATACATAAGACAACTTTTAAAACTTGAAGATATAAGCTTTGGTCTTCATTTAAACTCCACAGATCCTTCTCTGGACATGGATGGTATTTTCCATCACAAGTCTTCTAAAATTGTCTTTATTTACTGTACTGTTGAAATGAACAAGTCTATCATAGTTGATCATCACCCCATGTTGTTGCTAGGATATATAAAGTTCTGGTTCTTCTTGTCTCACTCAGCATCAATTCTTGTAAGCATTTCCAGGCTTTTCTGGAAATCCTGTCCCTCATGATTTCTTATAGAACAAAAGTGTTCCATCACATTTGCATATTACAATTTGTTCAGCCATTCCAAAATTTATGTGTGTCCCTCACTTTTAATTCTAAAGACATAAATGTGAGAAGTGACTCTCTATTCACATTATCTGCTATTTAACAGTGTATATCCCATAATCCTCACAGAAGAATGTATGCTCCTTGAGGAAAGGAGCTATTTTGTTTTTGTCTTTGTATTCATTCTATATAGCATAGTGCCAAAAACATAGTATACACTTATTTACATAGCAAACTCACTGATTTGTTGAATTTATATGACATACATGTTTTTAAAAAAAATGAGTTTTTCAAAATGAATCTTTTATTCCCCCTAAACACCATAAGCAATTCAATTTTCACCTAAAAATATAAAGCAAATGAGTATCAAGGCTCATGTTCTAAAAGGAATATATTTAATCTAGGAAAATGGAATAATAAATTACATTTACACTCCAAAAGAACAAAAATGTAATTATTCATTCAAAGCATAACCTCTCCTGAGTAATGAATTCACTAAGTGGATAAGATATCTCTCAATCAGTCCAGTGAATAACTCTGACTTAAATAGAAATCAGAAGAAAGTAGTAACCAAGTAGTGAAATTATTTTTCAATTGAACACACCATCACATCATGATTACCTAAAAAAATAAGAAATGAACAAAAGTACATTAAAAAAGATTATCAAGTTTAAAAAACATGCATGGTTGCTGGGTGGAGGAAAGGATTCTAATAAAATGGAGGGAGATAGAGGTGCTTACACATTCAAAACTGACAAGCTTTTCTCCTTGGAAAAAAATTTGTCACAACAAAAATGGTCAGAAGAAATCATTAATCCAACACCTTGTGTCATTACAGTCACACTATCCAGCTTCTTCTAGAGAGGGATATACAATTTCTTCAAGTAATGTGCTTCAGTGGCTGCCACATTTATAGGCTTGCAATTACTTTAAGCATGCTAGCTCTGTGGATAGAGAGTTTGATTTGAAAGTTTTCATTCTACCCAGGTTAGATACTGTGGAGGCATGGAACTCTAGGTAAGGTCCTTCATTTCAGGGAAATGAAGTTTCCTCACCTGAGGAATATAGATGTTAACAATAGTATTTACTTTATAGGTTATTTATGAGAACCAAATAAAGTAAAATATGTAAAATTCTTTACAAACCTTAAAATATTATTCTGATCTCAACTATAACCATCATCGTCATCATCACCACCATTATCATCATCACCACCATCATCATCATACTATGACTCTTATTTCAGTAGTGATTTCAGTGTTTCTCTGCCGGGGAAAAAGACTAATGATTCCCCAAGTGCTTTCTAGCCTTATTATTCTCTGATGTTTAAAACAATGTGCAATATCCAACAACTCACTGGCAAGCGGAGACCTACATATAGGCAAAGCAAATGGCCGCCTACTTTTGTGATATAAAGTATGTTAAAAGGTTCCTTTGGTAAAACAAAACAAATAAAAAACACCACCACCTCTCCTTCTTGGCCTTCCACAGGTCCCAGATGAATGGGACCCATTCTGGGGGGTAAGACACTATTGCAAAAATTGTGTGAGAGGAAGGATTCATCAATCAGTTCATCAGAATGGTTAGGCAATATCTTAGCAAGGTCCTCCAAATAGTTAGGTTTTGCTAAATTGAGAACTCTAGGAAAGTTCCCACATCTGAAGTGTTGCTTAGGGAGGATATACTTAGACAGGATGGCATGTTGAGCACTCTGGGGAATCTGGAGGTAACAAAAGGACCCTGACCATCTGTATGGAAGTGTGCTGATTGGAATGGGGGTGGAGAGGGAGGAATCCTAGAAATGCAACATTTCCCTGCTTTACATTTTAGCTAGGGCTAGCCCTGCTCAGTGGTGGCTGTCATGTGGTTTTGTTTGAAATAATCAGGGTGCACATTGCCACCAACAGCTGGCTCAAGTTCAAGGAGGATGTCAAACTAAGTCAGACAGTGTGCCAGAGGAATGTGAATAGGTCACTTCTATCTCCTTGTGCAAGGAAAGGGGACAGACAGGAAGATATAATGAGTTTTCTACAGTTAGTTTGCAAGCTCTATATCAGTGATTAACTAGCAAATCAAGGAATATTACATAATACATGATAATCAATTGTGTGTAGGTTGTAGAGCCTTTTCCTCTGAACATTTTCAAGAAAAAGAAAATTAATATTTATATTTAATGTAGTCTTGTGTAGAGATAAGGAATGAACGAGATCAATGGTTCTCAAACCACATTCCTTAGGCTCTGGGTGTGGAGGGGATCAGGATGCAAGGACATCAAAAGTATAATATGGACACAAACATGCCTTATTTTTTAAAAGAAAAAAAGAAATATCTTTTGTTGTTATATCACTTTTCGTTACACCCTTTCCACTATCTAACAAGAAAGCCATTGCAACAAAACATAAAAGAGACCAAAAACAGCAGTTCAACAAACCAACCAACATATTACCTGGGTCTGATAGTACACACATGGCAAACTAGGAATCCTGGAATATCAGAATTGAAAGTGATCTCAGCAGTAATCTAATTCAACTCATTCAAAAAAAAAGACAAGGAGTCATCCAGCTTTCACTTAAAGACCTCCATGGAGAAGAAATGAATTACCTCCTAGGTAATCCCATTCTGTTTTCAGATAGCAGTCAGGAAAAGGAATTTGTCTTGAAAACTAGGCTAAAAATCAAGTTTGCATCTTCAGTTCATTGGTCCTTGGTCTGCTTTTTCAGCTCAAAAAGAGCATATCTAATCCTTTTTTTATATGAAACTATTTCAAGAATTTAAGAACACTTAGCATTGGGCTATTTTGTTCAGATAGGTAGGAAATAGGGAAAGTGACTGGGAGTATAAAGGTGTGTTTCCCCAAAGGAATAAAGACAGCACTGATGACAATAAAGACAACTAACATTTCTATTACACCTATTCTAGTCCAGGCACTCTGTCAAGTGGAAAATAAGTGCTGGGACTATGCTTCTAGTGCCATTTTCTTTGAATTAGCCCCCCCAAAACTACAATTTGAAGAGATGCTTGCCTACTGGGAAATGGCTAAACAAATTATGGCACATTAAGAGAATGCAATATAATCATGCCATAGGAAATAATGAAAAGGATCATTTTGGAGGAAATTGGGAAGATCTCTAAAAATCCTAGGAAAGTAAGCTAGACTAGGAGGATAATTTATACAAAAATTTCTTTAAAAAAGGAAAAAGAAACTTTTTTAAAATACTGGACGAAACAGAAATGAATCCTGGGAAAAGATACACTGGTTAAAGTTGATAAGACTTCCTACTTATCAAAAAGATAATAACTTCTTACATTTACCTAATATATTTTAAAGGCAAATATATAGAAACTATTCAGTTCAAGTGAGATAATGTCAATAAAGTGTTTTGCAAGCCTTTAACTGCTGTACAAGAAATGAACCATTATATTTTAACATTTTTAGTTTACTGAAATTTTAATTTTACATTAAGATCTGATATTTATATTCTCCAATCCCTTCTCCTCCATCCTTCAAAATGAAAGAAAAGAAAAACCTGTTACAAATATGTGTAATCAAGCAAAACGAATTCCAGCAAGAGTCATCACCAAGAGGGGCAGCTAGGTGGCACAGTGTATAGAGCACCGGCCCTGGAGTCAGGAATACCTGAGTTCAAATCCGGCCTCAGACACTTAATAATTACCTAACTGTGTGGCCTTGGGCAAGTCACTTAACCCCATTGCCTTGCAAAAACTTTAAAAAAGGGTCATCTCCAAGAAACGAGAAGACAAGACATTGTTTCAATAAGCACTGCGAGTTCATCAGCTCTCTCTCTCTCTCCCTCTCTCTCTCTCTCTCTCTCTCTCTCTCTGGATGTGGAAAGCCTATGTCTTTCCAAGTTGTTCATCTTTACAATAGTTTTATTACTGTGTAAATCATTCTGGTTCTACTTATTTCATTTGCATTAATTCACACCAATTGTCCTAGGTTTTATTGAAATCATACACTTCATAATTTCTTATGACACAAAACCATTCCATTGCCATCTTAGGTCAGAACTTGTTCCAAATGAACGGGCATGCCCACAGTATCCGATGTTTTGCCAGCATAAAAAGCTGCCATAGTGATTTTTGTACATATGTATCCTTGTCTTCTTTTTCTGATCCCTTTGGGGTATAGACCTAGTCGCATTATCTCTGGGTAAATGAGATACAAAATTTAATAGCTTTCAGGACAAAGTTCCAAACTGCTTACTAGACCAGTTCACAGATCCTTCAACAGTACATGAAAGTGTGGACTTTGCCAAGCCCATATAGAAAGTCAGTTCCTTTTATTTAATCACCCTCACCCATATGGCAGGTGTGAAAAGATATCTCAGAATTTTTTTAATGTGAATTTATGTAGTTATTACGGTACAGAGAATTTGTTTTCCTATGGTTATTGAGAGCTTTGATTACTTCCTCCAAAAACTACCTATTCATATCCTTAGGGAATGATTCTTATTTTAATCAATTTGATGCAGTTGCCTATATATCTAAGAAATGAGACCTTTATCAAAGAAATTTGCTTCAAAGATTCCCTCTCCCTCCCAATTTTCTTGTTGTCTTCTACTTATAGCTGTACTGATCATTATTCAAAAACCTTTTAATGCTATGTAATCAAAATTGTCCTTTTTTACCTCCTGCAAACATCTGTCTATTGTTTGGTCATTAACTCCTTCCCTTTCCACAGATATAGCAGAAAATTTCTTCCGTACTCTTCTAATTTAGCTATTATGTTTTCATAGCCTGAAGTGGGGGAGTTAGGGTCAGAAGACACCTGGATTCAAATCTTGCATTAAGATACTGATTGAGGCTGGCTATGTGATGCAGTGGATAGAACACAGTCCTGGAGGCAAGAGGACCTGAGTTCAAATCCAATTCCAGATACTTAATAATTGCCTAGCTGTGTGACCTTGCAAAATGATTAAAAAAATTTTTAAATGTTTTTTCTTTATTTAAGGCAACAGAGTCGATTGACTTGCCCAAGGTCACACAGCTAGGCAATTATTAAGTGTCTGCATCCACATTTGAACTCAGATCCTCATAACTCCAGGGCTAGTGCTGTATCCACTGTGCCTCCTAGCTGCCCCCTGGGGAATCCATTCTTAACCCCAAGTCCCTAAGTCCTCTGAGCCTCAGTTTCTGAATGCATAAAATATATAAATAATAATAGCAGGGTAGCTAGGTGGCACAGCGGATAGAGTATTGGACCTGGAGTCAGGAGTACCTGAGTTCAAATCTGGCCTCAGACACTTAATAATTACCTAGCCGTGTGGCCTTGGGCAAGCCACTTAACCATTGACTTGCAAAAAACCCTAAAAAAATAATAATAGCACCTACCTCACAGAATTGTCATGATCAAATAAGAAGATATAAAGGGTTAGATTACCATAAATTATTATTACTACATTATCATATGATTTTTATTTTCTTCTTTTGTTTTCTTTTTGTTATCTTTTATGACTTACACATTGCTTCAATGAAAATTGTAGGTGACTTAATGCACAATAAAGAAATGTACAGTGGGAATAAGAATGCCACAACATACTGACTTGACTGCAAAGTATCACAAAAATAGTGTTTTTGGTTTTGCAAACACTTCATGTACATTGTCTCCTTTGATATTTATGATACCCCTATGAGAAAAGTATTATGCCCATTTTACAGATGAGGAAACTGAGACTCTTATTTGCCGGGGACAGATGACAGATGACTCCATAGTATAAGATCTGACCCCATGTGCACATCCCATGTCCCCCTTACAAATTTCCCTGTCACTGTTGAGGCAAGTTCCGTCCTTCTAGTCCTTCACCTTTGCAGCCCACAGATCTAATTCACTGCCAAATCTAATTTGCTTTTCTACACTGTGTTTCTAAGACATCTGGTTCTTTTCACATACACAACTTTTACTTTAGGCCAGGCCCTTCTTGTCTCTTACTTGAACAGATGAAGTACTCTGTGTCAAGATTATTTCTATTTCAATCTATCCTAGAAGTTTTCTAAAGCACAGGTCTCAACAACTTGTTTTCCCCTCCATCAACTTATCACCTCCAGGATCAAATAGGTATTCCTCTGCATGGCAACTCAGGTTCTTCATAACCTGGCCATAGCTCAATATTCTAGTCTTCTTAAACATTCCTTCTCTTCATGTATTTTACAGTCTAACATATCGTCCTTCTTGTTGTCCTTCACACATAATACTCCATGATGATACTTTTGCATTTGCTGTCCCCCATCCCCAGAATGTTCTACCTCAACCACTGATACTTAGCAACCTTTTTCCTTTTAAGACTCACATCAACTCCTACCTATCATGAGTGGCTTTTCTTGGTTTCTCCAACAACAACAACAGGGGTCTTCTTACTCTCTATGATTATTTTTCATCTATTTTGTGTAAATATATATACATACAGGTATGTATCAAGAAGGCCTAACTTCAAAAATTGGCTCAGATAATCCCCAGACAGGTGACCCTTGGACAAGTCATTTAATCTCTCTGTCTCTTAGTTTCCTCATCTGTAAAATATAAATAATAATAGTAATAAACTATCAGGGTTGTCTCGACAATCGGATGAGTGAAACAAATATGAAAAACACTTTTCATAAAAGACTATATGAATACTAAATCATTATTATTGTTGTTGTTGTTATTATTGTTATATTACCATTTATGGTTATGTTGTCTGTAATTAGAACAAACTACTTGGGGACAGAGGTTATTTTTGTTTCATCTTTGTATCTCCAGTGCTTAGCACAGGGTCCACTACCTAGTAAGGGATTAGTACATGCCTGATGATTGATTTATTAATTTATTCAAAGATATCTGATGTATACTAGCTAAATGTAACATTAAGTGCTCTATTTCTTTTTTGTTTACTCCTAAATATAAAATAGCATTAAAACCCCAGTATTTTAGAGTCACACAGGTTAGTCTGTATACCTGAATCAACCGTTCATCTTTTCATTGTATTTCTTGGGTCCTGTGGTATGTCCCAAAGAGGAACAGAAGGGACCCAGATTGTTTTTGTTTTTCCTATTATTTGTTTTGGTACCAATAAATTATAATTAGATAAATAAAAAATGTCAAAAAAGATATCCAGGAAATGTATGACTGGAAAAAGAAAGTAGTTTTGGATGCAGTAAGAGCAAGAGATAACAGAAAGATCAAGTGCTGTATGTAATGCTAAAAGATCTCATGAAATTTCCAGTGGAAAGATATTGCATGGAGGATTTATGGGAAGAAATGGACCAGAATACCAAGCCATGAAAAGGTATGAATGGTTTCTGATTGGCATTGTTGAAAAGAGCACCCACATGGATGAAATAATGGATCGATAGCAATATTGACTTTAGATTCCAATTTCAATGATTACTTTCCATTTTGTTCTGTCATTTCCATTGTGTCTGAATTTCTGTGACCGGATTTTGAGGTTTTCTTGGCAAGGATACTAGTTGTTTGCCATTTTCTCCTCTAGTTCAATTTGCAGATGAAATAAACAGGGTAAAGTAACTTGCCCAGGGTCACAAAGCTAGTAAGTTTCTGAGGCCAGATTTAACCTAAAAAAGATAAGTCTTCTTGTTTCTAAGTCCATTGCTCTAACACCTGAGCTAGCTATCTGCCTCTCACTCTCCTCAAGGAGTTTGAGAAACAAAACAACATTTAGTATGCTTCAAACAGCAGTTAAGTGACTCAATGGGTAAAGCACTAGGTCTGGAATCAGGAAGATCTGTCTTCAAATTTGGCTGTTTGATGATCTTTGGCAAGTCTCTCAATCTCTCCTTCCCTCAAAATGGGGATAATAATCACACCTATTTCCCATTGGTGCTGTGAAAATCAAATGATAGAATATTTGGAAAGTCTTTAGCACAGTGCCTAGAGAAATAAGAACCACTGTCATTATTAGTGTTATTGTTACACAGCATTTGGAACCCCCAAAGTAGACTAGGCTTAAATGGAACTGCCCCTATGATTTAAATCAGTCCAACCACTAACTCTTGATTATTCATAGGAAACAAGTCTTTTTTTCAGCTCCACCTGAATGTTGACCATTTCATTCCAAATTCTCATCTATCTTTGCCACAAGGAGAAAGAAAAAGTGATTAAAATAAAAAATATTTTCTCCAGATGAGGTTCTTTGAATCTTAACTTGATACACGGTAAAAGTAAGATGGCTTTTTAAAAATTCTAGTTCCCTTGAACAAGCAAGAATTCCAAAAGCTAGATAAAGAGCTATTTTTCATGGTTTTGTAATATTTTCTATTGGGTTTCCTTGAATGGATCTGCAATTTCACCATTGTGGGAACTTCCACCTATTATGAAGAAGACAACCCACATCTTTCCATAAATCCATCCCAGGGTAGGAGTGGGGGGTCCACTCAAAGTGCTGAAGACCTTACTTTAGCTATACTAACATTGCTGGGAGATATATCTATATCTATATCTATATCTATATCTATATCTATATCTATATCTATATCTATATCTATATCTATATCTATATCTATATCTGCATCTGCATCTGCATCTGCATCTGCATCTGCATCTGCATCTGCATCTGCATCTGCATCTGCATCTACATCTGCATCTACATCTACATCTACATCTACATCTACATCTACATCTATATCTATCTATCTATCTATCTATCTATCTATCTATACACACACACACACACATATATGCAGCAATGGAAATTGTACACTGCCCAGAGGTTCCTCTTTGCTCTTCCTACACAAATGTTCCATCTTCTTTTCTGTTCATAATCTAATAGCAACAATATAATCATAACAACTAATACTCATGGAACACTTGAAGGTCTGCAAATAACTCTCTTTAGGCTATCTCATTTGATCTTCACAACTCTAGGAAGGAAGAGTTGCTCTTTTTCTCCTTTTACAGCTAAGGAAAATGGGAGGTAACTGCCCCAGATCATACAACTAGTACCTGAAGCAAGACTTGTATTTAGGTGGTCATGACTCCAAATGCAGCATTTTAGCCACTGCATTCCCTAGCTGCTTCAGCATCTATCTGATGACATCTTTCATGCTGTATCTGCTGGTAAATTTTCAATTGGCAATATTACTTAAGACCTATGAGTCATAGCTATATAGACAAGTACACCTGACATATAGTCATATAACTAAAGCTTTTATCACTGAAAGAAGATTTACATAACAAAGATGATCCTTTGTTCAAAGAACAAGTTAGGAGTCATTCAAACTATGATGCAATCTCCCAAAGGTTCTCTAGCCTGTCCTTCTCTTGTTTAATTCTATACTGGACTCAGATTGAAAGCTAATTTTAAAAAGCATTAACTATATTCTGTTTAATTGACACTTTTACTGAAACAAAGACAAAGTCTTAATAAGAGGTAAGAGATATAGAAGCAATCTTACAAGCCAATCCAAATAGTTCTAAAATCTGAAGCATAATGTTTATCAAATATATCAACTAGAAACATTTGCTTTCTTACTTGTTTCCTAATTAAAAATAAAACAATTTTCTTTTCTTGGTAAGCCCAGAAACAGATGAATAGAAACACTTCTTCATGCCAAAATATAAAAGACCATGTAATTCTCTTCTTTCAACTAATTTCTGTGTCTAGTGCTCTTTCCCTTTGCCCATCTTGAGTTTTCAAAAGCGCTATTTGTAGAGCAAGAGTGTATAGCTCTACACCAGAAATGCAATTCTTTTAACTGATAGGCATTATTTCCTTGACTAGTTTGTGGTCCAAAGCTGTAGGGGACAAGACACAATGGAAAAAAATCAGAAATGCAAGTTAAACAAAAAACAAAAAGAAGAATGCATTCTAGAACAAGTAGACTTTTAATGAAATGCATAAAAATGAATAGAAATGGAAACAATGAATGACTATGATCAATTTTAAGAAGGAACTAGAAAACAAGAATATAGATGTAAGCAAAGCTTGAGAGTAAATTGAGCAAATCCTTTAAATTTTCTGAAAAGGAAAAAAATCAATATGGTATGGTCATGAAAAATACATACCATAAAAAACAGCAAAAGGTTGAGATGAAAGTGTGCATGGATTTAAGCAATAGGCACCATAATGAATCTAGGGTGTAACAAATTTTGGAATTATTACTAGGGTAGCTACATTTTATCTTTGTAGATTTTTTTTCATAAACAGAACCAGAAGAAAGTAGGAAGTGACAGGGAACTAGAAGGATAGCTCAGTGGTATTACTTGAAGAGGTACAGGCATAAGACATAGAAAGGACTTTCAAAGAATGAATTGGAATGAATGGAATTATTTTTTGCCCAGAGAAAGAGGATACATTATTTCATTTTAGGTTTTGTCATCATGCATTGCAGTGTTAATGGTTTTGGTGGGCAAAAACTACCATGAAAAGAACTATAACACAATGCATAAACATAAATTGTTGAGAATGAAGTGGTAGAGGAATTTTTAAACATGTCTTTAATAATTCACCATATCAATAACAGAAAATCATAAGATTACCTCAATATATATACAGAAAAGGCATTTGACAAAATGCAACATTTATTCCTATTAAAAACACTAGAAATGGGGGGGCGGAGTCAAGATGGCAGAGTAAACATGAATACAAATTGGAACTGACCAACAAATAGGCAGCTGGATCAGTGGAACTGATTAGGTACACAATACACATTAGTGAATTACCACCATAATCTTGTATTTGATAAGCCCAAAGATCCAAACTTCTGGAACAAGAACTCACTATGTGACTAAAATTGCTTAGAAAACTCAAAAGTAACTGGCAGATTTGGTACAGTCTAATTTCTCATCCCATATACCAAGATAAGGTCAAAATAGATACATGATTTAGATAGCAAGGGTGAGATTATAAGTGAATTAGGTGAACATACAAATTTTATCTATCAGATATCTGGGTAAGGGAAAAATTTGTTTTGCTCACCCTCTTGAAATTGTATATACTTTGAATACAAAGCATATATAAATATATTTATCAATGTCACCATACCTCCCCTTAAATGTAAGTCTAGATTATATACGCCTTGAAGGCAGGATGTTTTTATATTTGCAACGTTTTTATCTGCCCCCATCTTCTAACATGCATAGTGGCATATAACAGAAGTTCAACAAATGTCAATTTTAAATAAATTGAAACCATCCTTTATTCAGGACATTTATTTCCTATCTGATCACCCAGAAGACATTAGTTTAAAAAGTCATTTTGTCCAGAAAGGTGGAAATGTTTTATAAAGTTGTATATTTAAATCTTCACTATTTAATTGTACATTTTATAATCAACAGCTTTCAATATGACATTTACCTTTCATTAAGTAAGCTAGGTGCTATCTTTCAGAAGGTTATTTTTGTCTTTGCACATTTCTATTAGTTGTGAATATAGCTCACTATGAATTTTCTCTGGAAGCTGGTCTAATTTATGGTCCTATAGTAAATATGTTAAATCTAGGGAACATGAATGGAGAACATTAAATGAAGGTCATGATTTCCCAATACTGCAAAGAATAGAAGATGAAATTCAAGGTGATTCCAAAGAGTTATAATTTGTCATATCTTTCTAAGAGGAAGAAAGTACCAATAAAATATTTGAGCCTCACTTTCTTTGAAAAGTTCATACTACCTTCTCCCCTTCCTGAAAGTTACTAAAGGACCAAATTTTATTCATTTCTGATTCCTTATCTTTTTTAATGGGATTATCTTAAATGTTTCCTGTGATAAAATAGCCTCAAGAGTCTGTGAGGTGCTTTGAGATGGTTGATGGGATACACAGATGTCCTACCTAAAGATGACAAAATAGCAATAGAATTTAATTGATACATTAAAGCATGAATAGATAGATAGATAGATCCTTTTATCAAACCCTCCCCTTGACTCTAGATATCATTCATTTCTTTGAGACTATACGAGCATCATTCTTTTATTGTTTGCAAACTCAAGAGAAAATTTAGGCAAAATATTGACAAAACTGTTAAGAAAAAGAAAATATTATTTATTTCAAGACTGACTCAGCTCTATAGTCTAGTGTATAAGGTAAATACACGTTAAAGCATTATTCTTCACAATAATAATCACCTATTTTTCAGAATTTTTAATGAAATGAATCTTGACATCATGGCAACTTTGACACAGCTCTCTGAGCATACTTTTTGCTGTGCTATATGAGATTTTTCTAGCTGTATTTCCCTCTACAGGTCACCATGAGTTTTTATAAATCACAAAGCTTAATGAAATCTAGTATGTTCAGGCTTTCAATTAATCTTTATTTTGGTATCTTTAATCTTTCTAAAACAGTCTGCAACTGCTTAGATGTCTTAGTACTGGAACTTTTGTTATCTTATATGGAATAGCTATATTTTAAATGTCATTCTTTCCCTTTTGTAGAAATATTAAGCTCTAAGACAATCACATAATCTCAGAATTGGAAGGGATTTTACAGAAGCCATCTTGAGTCCAATCTGTCCCTGAATAATTGTCCCCCTTACAAAAGAAAGTGAAGATGAGGTGCTACCAGAACAGTGAAGAGAATATTCTGCACACTTGGGGTGAAGTCCTGTCTCTGATACTTATTACTGACTCTTTTTCCTCTCCTGGTTTTTCCTCTTGGGGTCTCTCAGTAACAGCATCTATAAAATGAGAGGGTCAGGTCTAATGACCCTTAAGGATTCTCCAGTCTTCAATTAATAGCCCTATGATATTTTGTGTCTAACTAGTCTTGTCCAAGCCTTTTCTTGAAAACCTCCAAGGAAACTTTTTTTCTCTGGAGGCAACTTATTCGGCTTTGGGGATTTATCTAATTAATATTTAAGTTGTTCTTGACAAGTTGAAGTTTTTTTACAATGCAACTTCCACTCAAAGCTTCTAGTTTAGCACCATAAAGTCAAATACTGTAATTAGAATATCATTAAGTGTGTAACTGAAGACCTAATCCCAATATGACTCCTAAGGACTTTCACTGGATTCTCAGTGTAGCATCTTGTCCATGGAAGATTCCCCAACTTCCTTTCCCATTGGTCTTCAAAAGGGAGGTAACTACTACACTCAGGGTTAATGAATAACATGAAGGACTGAATTTCTGGTATCACTGGATCCCTTGTCTCCTATTGGACCCTTGTCTCCAGGGTCTTGGTCAGTGGAAGAGAGAGGAATAGTAGAGGTAAGAGGTGACGCAAGTGGAGAAAAGGAAGAGAGAAGAAAGTCTCATGCAGAGCCAAGATGGCAAGGATCTCCTTCCCCCAAAACCTCCAAAAGCCATCAAATTATGACTCTAGCCAAAATTTATAGGGGGAAGAACCCACAGAAAGACTGAGTGATACATTTTCCCAGTGCAAAATAACTTAGAAGTTTCATGGGAAAGGTTTGTTTCATTAGGACTGGGAGTTGGATAAAAGCACATGCCGCAGCCCAGCCCAGCCCAGTCCAGCCCAGCTCAGGGATCAACAGGAACAGCTTGACGGGTCAGTGAGAGAACTCTGCTACACCAGAATGAGTGTGGAGGGAGGGAGCACTGGCCAAAGAACCTGCAGCGAGAAATGGGAGAAACCAGTGTGCACTTCCAGAGCACTGTCCACAGATGTTAAGGGGGTCAAGGAAGACTGTGGAAATCTATCTGCTCTCCATGGGATGGAACTCCAGCCTGTAGTTTGGCCTTCCATTCTAAGATAGCAGGTACCTTCCTCACAGTTCCAGGGCAGAGGAGAGTGCCTGTGGTCATCTACATATCAAAGCACAGGCAAGAAAGCATAAGACCTTGGAGCAATAAAGGTCTCAGTGGGGGCTCCCAAAGTGGAAACTCATGAGTTATGAATTGAATCATCTAATTACTCCTTTAGTATCAAAAACCTGACAGTAGTCAACAGGGTCCAGCTTAGAGGACCCAAATGCTACAATAGTCAACTGAATAGTCTCAGTGTTATGAGATCTTTTTTTTCTGTTTGTCACAATCAATTTTTGGCCCTGAATAGACAATGTTCAATGTCAGAGTTGACCCAATATGGTACCTCTTTAATGCTTGGCTTTACTTTGAGGATTCAAATGAAGTAAATAAGAAAATGCATATTTTATTTCATTTAATGAAATGACATATTAAAAGAATGAAGAAATTTTAAAATTGACTTTGAGTCTAATGCTCTGGAAGCACTAAAAATCATAGTGAGAACTTGACTATTTTAGAAATATGTTTTCTATGACTACACATATATAACCTATATCGAATGCTTGCCTTCTAAAAGAGGGTGGTGGAGAGGAAGGATGGAGAGAGTTTGGAATTCAAATTTTTTTACAGATAATGCTAGAACTGTTTTTACATGTAATTGGAAAAAATAAAATATTTAAATTTATTAAAAAAAAATAATAGCAAACTTGTCTCAAAACCCCAGATCCTATAGACTAAAAAAGGAGACCTAATCTCATCTATTTCACAACAAACTATTTTCTGGTACAGAATTGAATGAGCTAAGGAAAATTACTTCAAACATGTCTCATCTCTATAATCAGCTTGAATCCACTGACCTTTGACTTGATTATTTAGCAGCAAGGACTGAGCAGTTGCTCTGATGCTATATGAATACTCCCTAAACTCTATTTTCTACGTCTTTCCTGGGAATAGTAAAATCAATATAGCCTTTGGCATTATGAAATTTGTGAAAGTCTATTGGTCTTTGATTTCACTCAGAATCTTTACAATTCAGAGCCCAGACTACCTGGACTGGGATTCTTTCCCTAGGTCCCACTCCTTGCTTCCTTATATCTACATCCATGTCTGCCTCATTCTTTTCCCAGCTATATCCCTCTTTTCCTTCCCCTTTCTTAGTTCCTTCTTGTAATCTGACTATATTATTAAATACAGTTCTTTTGACTTGTATACCTCCACCTCATCCTCTGAATTTTCTTTTTCTATTTATGTTTCTTGTTCCAACTGACTGTAAGCTATTTGAGGATGGAGACTTTTATCTTTCTATCCTAGTGCCTGGTATGGTGTTCTTTTTTAATTGAATTATATCTTTTTTTAATTGAATTGAATCCAATGGCAATGTTCCAACTTAAATGACTCATTATAAATTGTAAGATAAAGAAAACTTTTTTTTCTTTCTACATTTAACATGTCTATTCAATTAATATGAAAATAAAAGAGAAAAATAGTCATGCAATATTTGTTAAAATATTTACCTTTCTGAAAACAAGAAGATTATGACTACAAACTAATTTCCATTATAACCTCCTTGCAAATGATTTTTTTTTCCTGTGAGATGTACTGTAAGTAAAAATAAGATAAAACATATTTTATGGTACCATTGATCTACTATTCCAAAGGATTGAATACAGGTGTCAAAACTGATGAACTACAGTACTATTCAAACTAAGGCAAGTGCAGGAGAGAACTGTGAAAAACAACCTTATCAGATCTTTTTCCACCCTCTGGAAAAATCTTTACAGGTTACAAAACTATAGAATTTGTCAGGCATTGGGAACAAAAGATAGTTTTAAAACAAGAAGCAAGTGAGAAATCTCAAATTAGCTTTGCAGTCAAAAGTAGTTACCTAGACAGAAACTTTTACGTACCTTCAGAGAATTACGCTACATTCATTTTACCAGTATATAACGCCAAAGAAAAAGAAAACATGAATATCCTTCCAAGATTTTAAGGTTGCATAACAGAGGCTATCTACTCCAACTTTCCTCTCTATATCTTCATCTTGAACTTTGAGAGAACTCTGGTGGAAAGAAACTACTGCCTTCCAAATCAACCCAATCCATCACCATCTAATTACTGGGGAGTTCTCCCTTCCTTTGAGCTTCAAGATGCCTTTTTGTAACTTCTATCTGTTGTTTTTAGTTCTTTCCTCTGGGAAAAAAGCAGAATAAGTCTAATTTCTGCTCTGTATGACAGGCCTTCAGATGACCAGACAGTCATCCTTTCACCCACCCTGGCTTCTCTTTGCAAGGCTTAGAGGACACAAATGCTACTATAGTCAACTGAATAGTCTCAGTACTTTCAATGATTTTCACCAAATGATTTTCAGTTCCCCTGCTATCCTGGCTGAGCCGCCCTTGAATCCACAGCAGCTTAGCATTGTCCTTAAAGTCTTGCATCTCTTGGTAGACTCAATCTTTTGTTTCACCACAGCAGAGTGTTCAAACAATATGGCATCATTCTAGACACTAAGAATCTGTTAATACAGTCGAGGACTGGGTTTGTTTTTCTGGCTCTCATATCACATTGTTTCATAAGTGTAGTGATAATAACACGTTACTAGTGTTGCTATATAGCAATTTGAAAAAATATGAATATCTACAAATTATCATCACATAGAGAACACCAGAGAAAGTTTCAAATTGAGTATGGACAGGCTATAAAATATAATCAGTAAGGAACTTTGAAGAATAAAGTATGCCATCAAGGGATTTAAAGAGAAGAAATACTGCCCATGTGGCAATAGTGAAAGATAAGTGGACCCATTAAGGATGAGAATTTGGATCTGGTTTTTGAAAGACGACTGCTTGACAAAAAATAAGAATGGGAATTTGTGACAGTATATAAGATTTTTTCAGAGTCAAGCCTTGGAGTCAGAATAAATTCAAATTCTGCCTCTGACCCACAGTAGGGCATCCTGATACTGATGAAATCATGTCTAGTATTTCCACTGTTCTTTCATCTACTCACAATGGGAATAAAATATCTACCCTATATATTTCAGAGTAGAGACAGATGTTATAATTAATGTAAAAATGTTAAAAAATACCATACAATTATAAACTATTAAGGAATTAATCCAAATAATGACTCTAGTGGCAAAGTTTCAAGCTGTATGGCAGGCTGTTGGAAAGGATTTGGGCAACAGGAAGCATTTTCATTCCTTTCACCTACTCGTTTTGATCATATGTAGTGATGACCTTGATTGTAGACTGGACTATTTAGTAGTATAAATGAAGTTATATGGTAAAAGGCATCTTAGAAATTAAAGAAAAAAATGCAAAAGTAAATGCCCCAGCTCTCTTTTGAAATTCACTCCAAGTATGTCTATGGATGTCTGAAACAAGTTTATGGGAAGAATTTTAAGATGCCTTAGTTAAGTGAGCTGACTTAACAAGTTAACCAGGTCATGAAAACTGGAAGTGGATTGATAAATCCAGAGTGGAGAGAGACATGGCTAGGATAGGAAAACTAGACTTTGTTCAATACACACAGAAATTAGATCAGGGTTGCTTAACCTCAAGACTGTGAACCCCTTAAAATATTTGGGTAATATTTCCTTATAATTGATTTATTTTTTAAGTCTATATAATTTATTTTATGCATTTAAAAACATTATTTTGTGAAGGAGTACATAGACTTAATTATAGTACCGAAGAAGTTCATAACCCCAAAATGTTAAGAAATCCTGGTTTGAGGATGGATAGGAATTCAGAGAAGCCTGGAGGGATTTGCATGAACTGATGCTGAGTGAGATGAGCAGAAACAGAAGAACACTGTACACCCTAAACAGCAACATGGGGGTGATGATCAAACTTGATGGACTTGCTCATTTCATCAGTGCAACAATCAGGCACTATTTTAGGGTATCTGCAATGGAGAATACCATCTGTATCCAGAGAAAGAACTGTAAAGTTTGAACATAAACCAAAGACTATTACATTTAATTTAAAACAGAAAAACACTATTGTATTATGCAATTTTGCTAGCTCTTATATTTTATTTTTTGCCCTTAAGGATATGATTTCTCTCTCACCACATTCAAATTTGATCAGTGTATATCATGGAAACAATGTAAAGATTATTAGACTATCTTCTTTGGGAGGTGGGGGGAGGGCAGAAGGATTGGGGGAAAAATTGTAAAATTGAAAAAACAATAAAACTCTTGGCCTTTACAAAAAAAGGAATTCCTGGTTTGTAAGGAGTTTCTAGCATTTTCAGTCATTCAGAAGTCTAGTTAGCAAGAAAATTTTAATTATAACCAAAAGCTACCAGATGGCAGACTGGATGAAATGTTCCCTTACTGTTATTCCTACCCTTACAAAGGCTAGTGAATTAGGTGCTTTTTATCCCAATGCCCACTCCTCCCCAACACACATACTCTTCTTCTTTGATGTACCTTTGAAGGTACATGTTGAACTGGTTGCTTAGTTTGCAAAATCCCATAGTTATGGCTCTGAGAGTGGACAAATATCACAGAAGCTATTTTTAGGTTTTCACTTTAACTGCATTTCAAGTAGATGTGTTGTTTTGAAGCATGAAGACCAAAAGGGTGGGCTGGAGTGGAAATACTTGCATTAACATGTATACATATGTAACACTGTAGTAAAAACAGATGAGTATGTTTAACAAGGTGTTTTCCTTGAGTTAATAGATAAACTACGATCTGATTAATAACATCTCATTGGCCAGCCGGGAGATGAGATTTCATTAGACAGCTTCCATCTATTCAAGTTGACTTCAGTAATGAACTAATACAAATCCTGCACTTAGCACCCCAGACTTGGTTGCACATTGTTTGGCATTTGTGTCCCCCTTTAAACTGGGAGCCTCTCATGAGGAAGGCTTGACCATAAAGCTCTGTCCTCTAGAGAAACAAGACAATTCCACCAAACATTTAGTACTCACAGTCCTTCCTAACCTGCCCCTCTACCTTTCCAGGCTTCTTATATATTATGCCCACATACTTGAAATATATTCCTTAACTTGAAATCACTACATCTTTCAAATAGAGACATTTTCACTGTCTTCTCCCCATGTTTAGAATTCTGTCTTCATCTCTGCCTCCTGGCTTCCCTAGAGTTCTACAAGTCCCAGATAAAATTGTATCTTTCACTGGAAGTTTTGCTGATTCCCCCCATTCTCATTCTTTTCCTCTGTTGAGTTTCTCTAATTTATCCAATAATAACTTAGTTTCACTTTGTTTGGCACTTGTGTACCTCATTGAGCTGGGAGCCTCTCATGAGGAAAGACTGTCCTTTACTTTTCTTTGGCTTATTCCTGTGTTTGACACATAGAAATGCTTACTGACTAACTATACTGGATATAGTGATGAAACTTCCAAGCCTGGAAAAGGAATCCAATATGAATATATTGAGATGGATAACAAGAAGTAAGTCAAACCAACAAAGGAGAAGTATAACAAAGTCACTCTACATAAGACACTCTGACATTTTTTTATTTGCCCTGTGAAACAATTGTAGGCTCTAAGGTTTAATGCTATGCTGTTATCATTGGTTCCACATTTGTCCATCAAATATGTTATAAAAGATTTTGCCAGATGCTTTTCTGACATCTTGGTATACACAGTTTATAACATTTCTCTCATCTACCAGTGCATATACAATTTTAAAAAGCTTTCTCCCTTCTACCCTACTGGCAACTCCGCAGTGGTATAGTGTCTTATGTTGGCTGCTTCCCTAAAGACTAGAATGTGCAGATTATGGTGGAAAGACATTGAAATTACTGCAATTATTGTAACTACACAATAGCAATAGTGTTAGACTCAATTCTGATCAATGCACAACATGGAAACAATGTAAAGACTGACAATTTGCCTTCTGTGGTGGGGTGGAGGGAGAGAAGTAAGATTGGGGCAAAATTGTAAAACTCAATATAAATAAAATCTTTAATTAAAAAAACAATAGGGTTAGAATGGACAGATAATATCTCCTACAGAAAATGCTGAGGGACTGAGTATAGTGAAGTCAACAAACTCTAGAGTCTAGAGGAACGATCTACTTCTTGATTCTTTACATTGATGGCTACCCAACCCCATTCACAGCTGTTCCAGAGTACTTCCACAGCTGAGCCTAATCCCATTAGTACTATTACTTTAATGTCATTGTTTTTAGGATTAATGGTATTATACTATATCAAAGATGGCATTATGATAAAGTTAACTTTATAATTTGAAATTAAGAAGGTTGAGCTGCTATATCAACATTGCTGAGTTGGCTTAATACATGTAGAATTATATGAATTGTTCATCATTGATTCTCTCTTGAGCCTTTACAAGCATGGTATAGTTATTTTTCTGATGCTTCAAGAGGCCTGGTTATCTCAACAGTGTGAGTATTTTCTTGATTGTTATGTATTACAGCGTATTCAAGCTTTCTCACTTCTTGAGATCCTTGTCCATATTCTCCTATAGATCCTTGATGGAGGACCTATCCAACATGTTGGAAGTCTTACTCTAGAATTTTTTAGATTTTGGAGGATACTAGAAGAGTGGAACAGTTTGTGTTCACCCCCATTTGCCACATTATGCCTTCACTTCCTTTTTTGATCAGATATCTTGCAGATTATATCCTTCACTTATGGTGTGGTGAGTGTGATTATATTATAATATTAGGGAGATAGGAATGATGAAAGAGTAACATAGTAAAGAAGGTCATTAAAGAAACATATGAATGAAAAAGATGGCTTAATTGATAAATACTTTATGCGCTCCATGAGAATATTTGCAGCATCAAGAGAAAGTGAGGACAATCCAAGGCAAGGGTCACATGAGATAGGTAGATGGCTATCAGTTTCAATTATAGGCATACTGCAGAAGATAGCATAGGTTCAGTACCAGACCACCACAATAAAGCAAATATGGCAATAAAGGAAGTCAAACAATTTTTTTTTGTTTCCCAGTGAATGTAAGAGTTATATTTACACTAAATTGTAATCTACTGATTGTGCAATAATATTGTTTTTATAAAGGAAAACCTTAATTAAAAATACTTTTGTAACAGGTGCAAAAATTTAGGCAAGTTAATCAGAATTTATGAGCCTTTAATTATTTGAATCAAAGGCTGATTGTCTGGAAGCATCCAAGAAAATAGCAAAATGATACAGGTACAGACAAGGTTATATACTGAAAAACTACATCTTTTTTTACTTCTTATCTAAATTAAAATCATTCATGGTTCATACTTTACCTAGGGACTTTCCACCCAGGTGAGGAAAGGGGAAAACCACACATTCGGGAGACAGAGCCAAGTAAGAAATTGATATGGCAGCACATTCCTTGTGGTTATAGGTGTTGGATTGGGGACAAGAGAGGGTTTTATAACCAGAATGTCAGAGTATTTCAGGGGGCTACAGTGGAAAAAATGACAGGCCCTTTGCTGCTGGACTGGGGAGGCAGGTTGCAGGGGCAGGGGGTTTGAGGGCGCAACCATAATATTCCCTCCTCTTCTAATGTACCAACTCAAACTGTTGAGTTGACTTCCTGACAAAGAGGCTTGTAGAGCCCATATCAGGACTGGAGGACCAACACATGCACAGACTGGACCCTATCATTGATAAATCTGAGGAGGGAATTGATAAGGCAAGGTCCAAAAGTAAAGAGAAGGAGGATAATGAGGGATCCAGCCAGAGAGGCCACAAGAGTAGCTACGCAAGGTGACCAGGAGAACATAGAGGCTATCCTTTGGCTAACAAGGGCTATACTGTCCCGGATGACACCAGATTGGTTGACATAAAAGCAACAGGCTTCACAAAAGGCCATGCAGAATCCTCCTTGCTGGTGGAACAGGAGGTTCAGTCTCCTCCGATTTTGGAGAGTCACCTCTCCTAGGGAATTAAGGGAGTTTTCCAGATAGGTGATCTGATTTTCTAACTCCTTGAGATCCTTGTCCACCTGGGTGGTCCATTGGCTATAGGCGATGTTGGTCTGGATCAAGGCTGAGGTGGCTACTACAGCAGATCCAGCAATGCTGAGGCCCACCAGAAGTATGATTAGAATGGGAACTCAATGAATATGAAGATACTTGCCCCCACTTCTAGATGTTCTCGGCCACTTTCCCCTGAATAAAAGTAAACCTGAGGAGAAGTTGGACCACAATACACACCTCCTGGGAAAGGGGCTGAGTGAAGGTCTGAGAATGGATACAGGGAGTTAAACCTGAAGTGCATGCAAAGTGTAGTCCTTTCCAGGCTTTTCAAACAAAGGCTGTCAACCTGTTCCATCCCAAAAAGGGGGTACTGGGTGAGATAGCCAGAGAAGTAGTAAAATAGGGGCTATAGATTGAAGTGGTCTTATTGTATGAGGCTGAAACAACACATAGGCCAGCCACCTCTATTTCCCCTAGGGTGATTTAAGGCTGCACGCCCCAGGGACAGGAGGTGTGAGCTTCCTCTGGAGATAACATTGGAAAAGACAAGGGAAACAAAAAGAGGTTAACAGCAAGTTCAACATAGTAAGGAGGGGCCAGATCAAGGCAGAGCCAACAGTCCTTAGTCACTTTGGAATTGGTCTGGTTGGCAAGCAGGAACACCAAATCTAGGCTCTCTAGGAGGTGGGGAATGTGTGTCTGGCCACTGTGGGGTGGGTGGATGGGGGTGATGGAGGGGGCTGGCTCTGTTGGAAGAAGGAGGTTCAAAATCTGATTAGGTCCCATGGACCAGTCCTCCTGGTGATGGAACCTCTGGATGGTGAAGTACACCCTGGGGTCATGTCCTAATACTTACAGGCATAGACCTCAAGTGAGCCCCAAGTCCTATACATAGGTACATTTCTCCCCTATTTTCAGTTGAACCTTGCTCAGGATTCATGCCACTGCCTGGTTGCATGTTCCAGGGACAGAGCAAGTAGGGTTGGTGGGTTGCCAAACCAGGTCTGGTGAAACCAGGGTGCAGATCTGTTCCCCCATTCGACAGCCATGAGGCAATGGTAACACACCCCCAGGAGGTGCAGAGCAGCTGGTCAGGAGCATTGCATCCAGAGGGAGCATTGACCCGACAGATGTAGTGAGCAGCATGTTTCAACTCTCACTCCCACTCCAGAACCTGGCTTTCAAATGAATAACTCAGCTGGTAGTGGGGGACCTCTCTACAAGTCCCCCACAGAAGGTAAAAGGTCACACAAATCAAAATGAAACCAAGGGAGGGAATGAGCACCAGTGACATTGGTGCTAACCACCTTCCCATCCAAGGAGCGAATGAGCGTCCAGATATATTCATCTGCTCGTACCCCCATCAAGAGTGTGTAAATCGCACAGTAGGGGAGTCAGGGGGAGAAGTGACCTGCCATCGTTTCCCCTGGAGAATGTGACTGGAGTGTGCCTTTTTAAGTCGGGTTAGGTGTGTGTGGATCCAGGGCCTTTTCTCCACAACCTTGACTGCAGTAGGTATTGTCAGGGTGATCAGCTAGGGGACCTCCCAGCAGGGTTCCAGTGTTGAGAATGGAATCTTGCATATCATACCCACTCTCCTGGTTGATAGGACAGTGGAGGATCAGTCAGACTTTGAGGGAGTGGAGGCTGAAAGATGGACAGCCCTGCAATGGTGGAGGTGAGTTCCTGTTCCATGACCTGTAGGGAACTTAAAAGAGATTGATCAGTGATGGTTTTCAATAAGTCAGGCCTCAAAGAGGGCACTGTAGGGGTCCGTCGCCTGAACATGATTTCATAGGGAAAGAGAGATAGCCTATAGGGTGTGTTCTGGGTGTGGAACAGAGCAAAGTGTAAGAGCGTTAGCCAGTTTCCCTCAGTCTCCAGAGCCAACTTGGAAATATAGTCCTTGAGAGTCCTGTTCATGCTCTCTACTTGTCCGGAGCTCTGAGGGTGATGTGCACAGTGAAGCTTCCAAACTAACCTGGTTGCATTCGAGACACCTTGAACCAGCTTGGAGACAAAGGTAGGACTACTGCAGAGCCAGTCTTCTGGAGGAGACCAAATTGAGGAATGATCTCATTCAGCAAAATCTTGATGACAGGTTTAGCACTTTCTGTGCAGGAGGGAAAGGCTTCAATCCACCTAGAGAATGTGTCTATCATAACCAAAAGATGCCTGTGACCCTGTACCCTGGTCCTCATATCTGTGTAATCAACTTTCCAAACGTCTCCTGGAAACTGTCCCATATGGTGCTTTCTTTCAGGGGGTCTTGGACCCAACCTGGCATTCACTTTGACACAAGTTAAGCATTGCTGGTATATTGAGTACATCAAGTCTCCCACTCAGGGAATCATATAATCGCTGTTCACCAACTCTATCAGTTTGGTCTTTCCCAGATGGGAGGAGGCATGCACATCCTGGACTAATGCTTGACTTAAGGTTTCTGTAACAGCAGCCTTGTTGTCAGGATAAACCAGCCATCCCGATGGAGTTTGTTCAGCCCCTTGGTGCTGATGCAAGTTCATCTCTTTACCAGTATATACTGGTTTCTCTGGTAGTTCTTTGAGTGGGAGGAGGGGCAGTTTTAAAGCTTGGCAGGCAGTCACCCAGTATGCTTCCTCATCTGCCTTCCTATTTAACCAGGGCCACAGGATTCATGCCCTTCTGGTGCCCAGGGCAGTGGAAAATAGGAACTCTTTTAGGGAGCAACAAAGCTGCTAGTAGGTCTAAAATCTCTAGCCTATTTTTAATTTCCTGCCTGCTAGAGGTCACCATGCCCCTTTCTTGGTAGAGGGCAGCGTGAACGTGAGCTGTGGCAAGCTGTCCATGTAGATGTTGATGACCTTCCCCTCTCCCCAACAGAGTGCCTGAGCAACAGTGATTAATTAGGCTTTTTGAGCTGACATACCTGGGGGGAGGGAAACAGACCATATCCCAGAGTCCAAGGTTATGATGGACATGTCTGCCACTCATTGACCATTGAGAACACAGCTGCTGCCATCTGTGAAAAGGGAGACAGCATCTGGGTAGGGGAAGTCACAGAGATCTTAGTGGGAGTAAGCTAGGATAAAGACAAATGGGCCACAGTTGTGGACAGAGGATTTCTCAGAGTGATGTGGGAGGAGGGTGGGCGGGTTTAAGCCTGTGGATTTAGTGAGAGTAATGCATGGAGGTCCAAAAGAAGAACCTGAAACTGTGTGATATGAAGAGTAAGAAATCCAATGGTTGGGAGAGGAGGTCAGAAGGGATTCAATCTGGTGCGGAGTGGTGACGGACACGGCTTGGATGAAAGTCAACTTATCAGCCCCCTTGATCAGCAAGTTGATGATGAGATGACATGAGTCACACAGGCCATCCAGAGGCCACAGGATCGAGTCTTTTGGATAGATAAGCAACTGGGCATTTCCATGGCCCCAAGTCCTGTGTCAGCAATCCCTTGGCCACTCCCCAACTCTCTGAAACAAAGAGGTGGAATGGCAGCTCCAAGTCAGGCAGGGCAAGAACCAGAGCAGACACCAAGGAAGTTTTAAGAGTCTGAAATGTGGATTCTTCTTCAGGGCCCCACTGCAAAGGGGAGTCTACCCCACCTGTGGCCGAATAGAGTGGCTTGGCAATTTCTGCAAAACCCAGAATCCAGAGTCTACAATACCCGCTGGCTCCGAGGAATTCACAGAGTTGCTGTTTGGTAGTTGGCCATGGGATGTGGAGTATGGCCTGGATGTAAGCATTGCAGAAGGAGCACTTACCTACTGAGATGTTGAAACCAAGATACTTAACTGTTGGGAGGTAGAGCTGGGCTTTCTTTGCTTAAACTCGGTACCTGAGGCTGGCAAGGAGGTGGAGGAGAGAAAGAGTGGAAGGCTCACATTCACCTTGAGTGTCAGCTCCCAGGAGTATGTCATTGACATACTGAAGAAGGGTGATGCTAGGGTTGAGCAGCTGAAGGAAGCCAGGTCCCTGGCTAGAGCTTCTCCAAAAAGGGTGTGAGAGTTTGTAAAGCCATGAGGTAATTGTGTCCAAGTCAATTGGCCCGGAAATGTCCCCTCAGGGTCTCTCCATTGGAATGCAAAGAGGGGGTGGCTAACAGGAGCCAAAGGGATAGAGAAGAAAGTATTCTTCAAGTCCAGCAGGGAATAGAATACATGGGAGGGGGTTAGTGAGTTTAGGAGGGTGTAGGGGTTGGTCACAGTAGGAAGAATAGTCTCTATCCACTTATTGACCTCTTGCAAGTCCTGACCTGCAAGATGGGAGTATTCCAAGGAGACTGGCAAGGGATGAGTATTCCAGCCTCCCATAGTCGATTGATGTGGACAGAGATGCCCAACACAGTCTGTTGAGTCCAGCGGAGGGAACTCAGGCCGATACCAATATGATGCATAAGCTGGTTCATTTATTTATCACAGGATACATACTTTTATACTCTACATTTACGTAACCAATTACATAAGCGTTTTAGCAAGCATTTTATTTCACATGCATACCTTGTGTATGTCTTAGATGATTGTTTTTGAGAACCAAACAGTGTTTTGATAAACAGAGTGGAGATTGTTTTGAGAACCAAACAGTGATTTGATAAACAGAGTGCAGAATGCACTATCTCTCTGAGCCTGGGAATACATCTTGTTAGCTCAGACATGCAGCTACTCCCTTATCTAAGCTCTGAAGTACATCTTGCTCGTTAAAGCTCATAACTATTTCTGTGTTAACCCTTCATAGCTCTTAGCCTGGAACACATATGACACAACATCTCCACCTTTTCGTTTAAAGGCCTGGGAGAGCATGTTTTCTAGAGATCTCTGACAACACAAAATGATGCATGGTCCAAACAACAAGAATATAAGTATTAAGCAAATTACAATTATAGGTTTTACAATTGCCAAAAGCCAAGTAGGTAATCCTAAAGATTTTAACCAATCCTTAAAGAAATCTTCATGTACAGTTATTTTAGCAAGATTTTCTTGTAATTTTTTGATTTTAGCATAGACTGAAGCACTATTATCTGAAATATTAAAGCAACACATGCCTTCAAATTCCTCACAACAATGATTATATAATAAAAGCAAGAAATCTATTGCAGCTCTATTTTGTAGTGTAGCCTTGTGAATGCTCTGTACATCCATAATTATATCCATCAAAGCCATGGACGTAATGTTAGTCTGAGCTTTTGCCCAACATGCAAGTTTCTTCATGGTATTATAATTAATAGATGCCCATTACCCCTGGTGTGAAAAAGGGTGTGGCTACTGTTTCTGATACAGATAGAAAATTAACATTTTTATTACAGTTGGAAGAGAGAGGAATGCTCCTTGTTTTCCTAGGGCTTCTGGAGAAATTAAGATATGGTGTGGACACTAGTGCTAATTGGCCTAAGTAACAAGGTCCTCCTATAGGACACCATGGGATAGAGCTGTATGCATTGTCTTCACATATCAAGAATACTCCAAGGGGTAATGACTTCGCTCCCTCAATTTGTAGTTCAAGGGGCCCCCATTCTGTTTTTGATAAATTCCAATAATGAGAATGCCCTGATACATTAGTGAATCATTCCCACTTAGGGGAATCCCAAGGTACGTTTTCTTTAAAATACTCTAAACCTCCAAATATAAAAACTCCTGTAGCATTAGAAAGTTGTGGGGAGCTCACAAGACTACAATATGGGAGATGAGTGATATTCTCTTTTATTCCAGGGGGAACTCTCCACAAGAGATTTATTTCCTGTGGTTCCTGTGTAGTTGGTTTATTTAAAGCCTTTAATATAGCTCTTAATCTATAACTATTTTTCAGGGATGGCCAGGTATAATTTTTCTGCTTATCACACATACATACACAAGAACTATACTGCTGAAAACTCCTACATGTTCCTCTTAACTGTCCATAGTACCCTTTCAGTCTCTGTTTGATGTTCTCTGGGTCCAGGAGGATCCCTATGAAGCATGTCTTGAAGAGATCACCAACTGATTTCAGGGAGATACACATTTGATGCTGTAGATACTTAGGAATCAGATGAGTCACAAGAGCCATAGCAGGCAGGATGCAAGTGCCAACAGAAGAAGTATCATTTTTCAGGTGAGGTTTTACCCGATTTGCAGGAACCCACTGTGGTTTCGATGAACCTGAAACAACACACCCATACCCTCGTCCCCAGGTTAGTAACCGATAGGAATTGTCCCATTGGGCAGTCTTAGGATCAAAAACAGAGACAGAAGTGTCAACATCGTCAAAGTGTGCCGTGTTCTTTGAAAAGTGTAAGAGGCTTGTTATCTGACATGGAGTGCCTAGGGTTAAGCCAGTTCAAAACATAAATCACTTTGCTCACTATGTTATGCGGTGATCCCCCAACCTTCCCCTTTACTTTTAAAAAAAAAGGCTAAGTATTTCTCAGCATCCTGATGAGCCCTGTCAGTGGCGGTCATGCCAGGCAGACCGAGGCGAATGAGACACGGACATGAAGCGGGGTGGAGGGGGTTAAATCCTCCTCCCTCCTCTGCCAGCCCAGGGATGATTCACGGTGGCTGCCGAGTCAAGTCCTCATTAAGCAGGAGAGTTGCTTTACTGCAGTCAGGGCAGGAGGCAACAATCATTCTCGTCTGTGTCAGGGGCAGGTTGAAGGTTTTCGCCAAAGCCTTGGCTGATTTGAGCAGGATGCAGCAGGGGGAGGGAGTGGAGGCACGGCAGGCTAACAGAGCTCCATGGGGCTCGAAGCCACACGAAGCAGGCCCAACGCCCAACTGCCAGAGGGCAGAGGGGGAGAACAGGATCGGCTTTCCTCCTCTCGGTCTGCCCTGCCCAGGCCACAGAGTGCAGGCGGCCTGGGGCCCCTGATCTGAAAAGCTAGTGAGAGACAAAAGCGGCAGCGGAAAGGCTCTGGGGCTGCCCACCTGCCCACCCTCTTCCCGGCCAGGTGGCAGTGGGGATTAATTAACCTTTTTTTCTGCTAGAGGAGGCACAAGCGAACTTCCTCCAATAGCGGTCCTTTCAGCCTCAGTCACAGTGGGGCAAGCCCACAAACTTTCAATGTCATCATAGACACTTTTGCACAGTGTGCCATACGGTTCTGCCAGTCTCTGGGCTTCCTTGTACTTAGTTTGGACTGCTTCCCATAAGCTTTTTCTCAGCTTATCCCATTTTTCCAAGGAGAAGAGTTCTTCAGTCTTACTAATTATGCCCTTATCTCTTCCCCAGTGTAATACCCAGGAAATTTCTGATCTCTTAACAGGCAGGTCATATTTTTTTGATAAGTCCTCTAAGGTATTAAGTGTGATGCACTCGGTGGCTGATGCAGCCAATCCCATCCCAAATTTCCTGACTCACAGGTCAGTCGTGGCCACTTAAATCCGCTTTTCTTCTAGCTCCGAGCAAGGGGGTGTTAAGCACTTCCCTACCAACTCTTACCGGGATGTCTTCTCCCCATTCGACTCACTTCCATCAGGTCGGGGTCACCAGATGTTGAGTCTGGCGGAGGGAACTCAGGCCCTCACCAATATGATACATAAACTGGTTCTTTTATTGATCACAGGATACATACTTTTATACTCTACATTTACGCAACCAATTACATAAGCATTTTAGCAAGCATTATTTTCACATGCATACCTTGTGTATGTCTTAGGTGATTGTTTTGAGAACCAAACAGTGATTTGATAAACAGAGCGCAGAAGGTAATTATCTCAGAATGTGCTATCTATCTGAGTTTGGGAATATATCTTGTTAGCTGACACATGCAGCTACTTCCTTATCTAGCTCTGAAGTACACCTTGCTCATTAAAGCACATAACTATTTCTGTGTTAACCCTTCATAGCTCTTAGCCTGGAACACATATGACACAACAACAGTCATCCAGCTGAGGGGATATTGAGAGACCCAGACAGGTGTGGCATCTGAAAGCAACTGGATGACCATGGGGGAATGTGGGCTGCCAGTCCAGGGGGTCTAGCTTCAGCCCATACTTTTGGCACAATTGTGAGGAATGGGTGGGCTAATTAAGTGGGCATGACCCATCCAACACTGTGGGCTTCCCACCTGTAAAGGTCCTCCAAAGGATGAGTGATAGTAAGGATTCCCCAAGGTCCCCCAAGGTGGAAGGCAGTGACTTTTGGAGTGAAGGAGATGGTGGCCTGCAGTTGGTGCAGGAGATCCCATCCCAGGAGTGGAAAAATGACAGTCCAGCATGATCAAAAAAGAATGGGAAACAGTCCCAGTACCAAAGTCGAGAGTACAGGGTCCAGTATGGGGAAAGGATTGCAATTGGCCACTAGTGCTTTGGTCCAGGACAGCAGGTTCTGCCCGAGAGATGGGTCCCAAAGGTTCAGTGAGGACAGAATGGGTGGCCCCAGTATTGACAAGGAAGGTAGTCGGTTGCCCTTCCACCCGTAGCATCACCATGGATTCCTGGGGTTGTAGGGCAAAGGAATAGGGGGAACCCTATCCCAAAACCTTAACAGAACCCATTTGTTGCTGAGGGTCGGATCTCTCAGGGTACCCCCCTTTCCAATGGCCAAACTGTTTGCACTAGACACATTGATCCCATTCCAAGCTGCTCCTGTTAGCCACCCCTTCTTTGCATTCCAAAGGAGAGGGGATTGATTAAAGGGGCAGCGGGAACCAGTCTGTTGCTCATCCAACCCCCTCCCACATGGACAGACAGGAAGAGCAGCAATAACATCTCTAACTAACTGCTTGGATCTAGTGATTTCAGTATCATCCCTGTTGTTAAAAACCTTCTGAGCTATTTCTACAAATTCAGATAGATTTTTCCCTTCAAACTCCTCTAACTTCTGCAAATTTCTTCTGATATTGGGGCAGACTGAGAATCAAAATTTAAGTTAAAAACACTCCAGTCATCCTCATCTTCTGGGTTTATAGGAGTGTACTGCCTGTAGGCATCAGAGTCATTGAAGAAAGGCCCCCAAGGGGCAACTAGGTGGCACAGTGGATAGAGCACCAGCCCTGAAGTCAGGAAGACCTGAGTTCAAATATGGCTTCAGACACTTCATAATCACCTATCTGTGTGACTGTGGTCAAGTCACTTAACCCCGTTTGCCTTGCAAAAACCTTAAAACTAATTAATTAATCAATTAATCACTCAATTAATTAATTAATTTAAAAAGGGAAGAAAGGTCTCCAGACTCTCATTCTTTTCTTGGGTGACCTGACTGACCTTGGAGAGATTGGTGGGCTGTTTGGTGGCATTATGGAGCCCTGCAACTAAAATCTCTTTATCTCTTCAAGGATTCCTGACCATGGTCATCATTGGAATCCCAGTTGGGTCAAGTGGAGGGGAAATAACGAGCTACCCTATGGGGGTCAGAGGTTGGGAGAACATCAGACCTGGAAACAACCTTTCTTGGCTGCCATGTGAATGCAATTGCTCCTCAGTAGTTAAGAGAACCTGAAGGAGCTGTTGGCAATCATCTCATGTGGGTTGGTATGTCTGGAAGACAATGCCCAGGAGTTGAATTAGGGCTTGTGGCTGGTCAGAAAAAGGGGTAGTCCATACTCTTTGCCCTTGTGGGTATGTGGGGGACTGACCAAGTCCCCCACCAAGTGGGGGTGTTGGGATAGTGGGTAATGGAGGTAGGTGTTTATGGGGTCTAAGTCAATGACTGTAGGAGGTAGGACAGGATAGAGCTGGGGGTGGGAAAAGAGGAGGGGGACAGGGGGGGGTTGTAGTGCTGATGGTTGTAGTGTTGATGGTGGCAGAGGTTTAAGAGGAGGGGGAGGCAGAGGGGGAGGGTGTGGAGGAGCAGTAACCAACTCAAGGGGGGTGTCTCATGGGTCAGGGGAACAGCAGAAAGAACAGGAGATCCTGAGATCTCCTCAGACCCCTCTAAGTGTGGAGTGGGGATCATGGAAGAGGCATATTGAGCCCCCATACTCAGCACTGGCAGGGTTGCCATTGGGGCAGACAGGAGAGCTTTGGGGTATTACCCATGAGGGAGGGAGGTAAGGAGGCAAAAATATGACACCTGATCAGGATGTCCTAGGCTACCAAAAACGATGCTGTCAACTTGCCTAGCAATGAAAATGTCAAAGGTACCCCTTCAGTGGCCATCACACATTGAAGGTCAACCATTCCTTGGAATAAAAAACTTCCTTTTTTCCCTTAGTAATATTAAACCCAGACCCCTAGCATCCTTTTTCAAAGCAGAACAATTCTTCACAACAACGTGTAAAGGAGTGGGGGACGATTGGGACTGTCCCATAGTATTGATTCCCAAAAAGGCTGGCAATGACACGACAAAACACAGACACAAAATGGACAGAACTCCACATGCAAGAAAACAAACACAATAACTGGAAGAAAACCAAGCCAGGAGGGAGGAGGGTGTCCCCCACCTCTCTCCAGTAAGGGGAGTTCAGCTGTGTCCAGCCTTCCACTTACTATACCAGAGTACTCACCAGGACCAGGACTAGGGACTTGTATGCCAAACAGGTGAATTTTCATTCAGATTTCCAGGGCCAGGTGCTCCATGGTTGGAGACCTTGGAGCTGAGGGACATCTCTCAGCAGCAGCCTCCTAAGGCATCACTCCCCACGAACACTTGCCAGTCTAACTGGGCAAGATCTTCCAGTAGGAAGATTCTCGCTGAGTCTTCCAAATGTCACAGCCACAAGAATTTGTATAGGTTAATCGGAATTTAGGAGCCTTTAATTACTCGCATCGAGGGTTGATTGTCTGGAAGCATCCAAGACAATATCAAAATGGTACAGGCACAAGCAAGCTTATATACTGAAAAACCACATCCTTGTTTACTTCTTATCTTAATTAAAATCACATGTGGTTCATAATTTACCCAGGGGAGGAAAGGGGAAAATCATATGTTCGGAAGACCTAGCCAAGCAGGAAATTGATATGGAAGCACATTCGTTGTGGTTACAGGTGTTGGGTTGGGGGCAAGAGGGGGTATTGTAATCCGGATGTCAGAATACTTCAGGGGCTTACAGTGGAAAATGACAGGCCCTTTGCTGCTGGGCTGGGGAGGCAGGTTTCAGGGGCAGGGGCCCTGAGGAGGCAACCATAACACTTTATTGCTGAGACATGCTACCCATCATGTGAATCTTAAGTGAGTCATAATCTTTTTTGCTGGTTAAAACTCTTGCCTGGATGTTGTATGATTAAGGAGTGTGGTTTCGATTCGCTCCTACAAAATGACACATTCACACCAACAAAACTAAAAACAATATATTTAATAAAGTGATTATAAAACAGGTAGAAAAATCAGTTTTATAGTAAAACTAACCAATAAGTACCAATATAATAGAAAGAAGAGCAAAGCCTACATAAGCATAGATACTAAGAGAAAACATCACCAAATTGGGGAAGCTTCAACATCTGAGTCAACAGTAGCTGGGAAGCCCCCAAGGAACAGCCTTCAGAGTCCACATCAGGAAGGCCCCAGGCAGAGCATCCTCTCCATGGGTGAGACTCCAATTAGGCTAAAGTCTAATTAGATCTTATATAGTTTGAGAACAAAGAAGGCTTCTTGCCTCTTTTTTGTGGAATAAAACCAAATTTTCCAGGCTGTCCGAGGAGGGAGCCACCCCTCCCCAAACCCCAAGGTTATTGTGTTTACATTCAGAAATGGCTAGTTCCTGATGAGATAGGCAAAGTTAATCAAGTATGGCCTTGAGAGTCTGGCCAGGACCAGTCAAGGACATTCAGTGGTTCTTTTAAATACTCAAGCTGTTTTAAAAATGTGCATGAGATCAATCCTGTTAATGTCCCCTCCCTGTACATCAGAGGTGAATTGGGGGTCAGTGATTCTCTATAGCTAACCTATAAGGCTTTACTATGGAAAATCTTATATCCTATGTATTAACCGTACAGATGTTAATGGCTACTGACTGATCAGGGTGATACTTGCTGAAGGCTGGGCCAGCTAAACTGCAGCAGATTGCTTCATTAATTGACTCCTTTCATTTGAATACTTGAATACTTAGACAATGTACTATTATTATCTGGCCTAATTTCAATATTGTTGTTCAATGGAGAAGCTAGAGAAGAGGAAGAAAGCCAGAGATCAGGAAACAGTTGGCTGAAGGAGCAGTCAGAATACACACACAGCATTTATTATGTCCATTATATCATATGGCTGCAGTTCATGGCAACCCAAAATGTTAATAATAGAAACATCAAAGATCGCTATCACAGATCATCATAACAACCATAATAATGATAATGAAAATGTTTGAAATATTGCAAGAATTACAAAATGTAACCTAGAGACATGATGTGAGAACATGTTAAGAAAATGGCAATAACAGACTTGTACAACAAAAGGTTGCCACAAACCTTCAATATATTATACATATATAATGTAAATACATATATACACACAACATACATATGTATATATATATTTACATAAAGAAATATATCACTCTATTTCCCATCATGTTTCTACACTCTTGTTTCATCTAAATCTAGAGACTTAGAGCACATCCATGTAAAACTGAGGCCTTTGCATTTAAATTCATGATCAAATTCTTACATTATCATTCATCTAAGGGTAAAAATTCAATATCCTGTGCTAGGAAGTAATAAAAGATAGTTGTTTCTGAATATAATTGTTTAGTATAAAATCACAAAATATTAAACAGAGTTCACTTAAACTGAATGCTTTCTTCCTATTCTAATCTAAAATCTTTGAAAAAATGGTATGGAGAGGAGAATATAAGTTTAGAATATCTCAGTTTTAATTTGATCTTACATTTTAATATAAATCTAAAACTTTTCTCAGTGGATATTTTGTCCCTTTATGAATCTACTATGTAAGCTTCTTTTCTTCAGTAAAATCAATGGTTTATTTTCTAAAACTTTAGTTCAGTAACTCCTCGATATTGCACCCTTCCCACGCTTAGGGTTTACTCACCCTACTTCCACTAGTAGTCCTTTGTATTTAAGATGATCACACCAACCAACAAAGTGATTGGAAGTATGAGTTGCACAATTATGTTTATTATAGTGAGGAGCATACTGTGTTAAGCATCCTCACTTGCCTTTAGCAGAACTGTTCCACCTCAGGGCCTGATTTATAGGAAACAGGACTCCTGGAGATGGTCTGGCTACTAAAGGAGTCTCTTGGCCTTAAATGGACAAGCACTAACCTGTACTATGTCGTGATAGAATACAACAATCAGGTACATCCTGTCTCTCGAAGAGTTAATTGTCAGTGTGTCCTTTTTCTGAAATCTTCCATCTTTCAATGGCATAATCAGACAGGGTCCTCAAAAAAGTGAACCCTATCACTGTCATGTTTCTAGGGGTAACTCTATGAGTACCTACACTGTTACCGTTAGCTCATTAGCCCCTACTGTTAACTTCCTATTAACAGTCAATACACTATTCCATCTTTCTTTAGGGTACTCAGTTTCAAGTAATTCCATCAGTTCTACTAATCATAATTACTGAGAATCTTACAAAGATGTGCAGCTAGGGGAAAAGGTAGAAATACCCTGTCAACTCTAGAAACAATTTTGCTTAATAGTTCGCTTCATATACAGCTAAGGTTAATAAGCTGCAACCCCTTCCTAGGGTGGGGAAGGTCTAACTTGTGGGGTAGGAGGAAGGGAGGAGGGGTGCTACTGATGTTGACAATAGAGTTTCTAAAGCAGAGTTGATTCCACTTTGCCTAAAGTCAGAATTCGTGTAGGGGCAGTACTGAGTCTACAAGTAGGAATTACATTGGCCCTGGTTTGGAGGCTGTGGAGGCAAGAAACTAAACAAGTTACCAGTGCTCCCCACAGGGCTTTGGACATAGGAAACAATAAATATTTGTTGAATTTAATTGAATTATCAGGATTCTTCAAATCTCACCTTGTAGAGGAATATTTATTCTTACTTACATAAAAAACCCTCCTTGAATTACTTCTAAGTCCTTTTATTATAAAGAAAAAATGATTTAATTTTACAATTAAAATTATTAAATACCTACTTGTTATACTTAGTAATTAATGTTCCTGTAATCCATCCTCCACATAACAGGAAACTGATTATCCTTAAGTAGAACCCTAATATGACCTTCCCCACACTCATTCAAATTCATATGGCTTCCTGTTACCACCAGGCTCAAATATGAACCCCTTTGTTTAGCATTTAAAGCTCTTCCCAATCTTGTCCTTCCTACATTCTTGGCCTTCTTACACTTGCCTCCCCTCTATATACTCCACAATTTGGTGACACTGGCCTTCTTGTATCTAACACTCTGCCTTTGCACTGGTTATGACTGGAATGTTCTTCCTCTTCAACTCTAACTTAAATATTGACTTCCTCTAAAATTCACCTCAAATTCCATCCCCCCAAACAGTAGGGTCTTCCCCTCTAAGGTTATCTTCCACCTATATGTGTATGTATTTTGGAAGTACCCATTTGTTTGTTAGCTGTCTCCCTCATTTAAAATTTCAGGTCCAGTTGTACAAAAACATTTATAGTAGCTCTTTGCAAAGTAAAGGGCTACTCACCAATTGGGGAATGGCTGAACAAGTTGTGGTACATGATTGTAATGAAATACTATTGTGCTAAAAGAAATGAAGAACAAAATGGTTTCAGGAAAACTTGGAAACACTTAAATGAATTGATGCAAACTGAGGTGAACAGAACCTGGAGAACAATGCACAATAGCAGTTATGAATAACTTAGTTATTCTCATGATCTAAGACATTTCCAAAGGACTCATGATGAAAAACACTATCCACCTCCAGAGAAAGAACTGATGGAGTCTAAATACAGATTGAAGCAGAATATTTTTCACTTCCTGTATTTTTTGTGTTTTTTTTCCCCTTTGGATGTATGTCTTCTTTCACAACATGACTAATATAGCAATATGTTTTGCATGATTGAACACATATAATCTATGTCAAATTACTTACTGTCTCAAGGAGGGGGGAGATGAGGAAGAAAAGGAAAACTTTAGAATTCAAATTTCTTTTAAAGTGAATTTTAAAACTGTTATTTATATGTATTTGGAGAAAAAAATAAAATGATATTAAAAGGAAAAAAATAGAGTCAAAGCTCCTCGAGGGCAGGGACAGTTTTTCCTTTCCATTCCCAATGTTTAGCACAGTGATTGGCACATAGAATTTAGTAAATACTAATTAATTGATTGCTGGGAAATATACAAGGTACTAAGTAAGGTATGAAGATGAATTAGAATGGAACTTACAAGCCAGTATATATGCATAAATAAATGTAATACAAAATAAAATATTTAAGAGAGGTACAAAAGACCTAAGAAAGGAGAGACAACTTCCAGTTGGGGTGATTTGGAAAGAAATCCTGGATGAGGTGACATCTAAGCTGGGTCTTGAAGGACAGAAAGAAATTTAACTCTCTGAGGTCAGTGATTGGGCATTTCTGACACAGGATTGGTAAAACTATGAGTTGGTATCTCCACCTTCAAACTTTCTACTCTTTATTCTACAGGATGGACATGGTCACATGCATCTTAGATGAACAGTAAGTCACCAACTACACTTCTACTGGTAAAACTGAGGACCATCAGGTTTTGAAATGTGCCTTTGATAAACACAACTGTCCTCATAATATTGCCACCTGACCTGGTGATCTCTACGGTTTCCAGGACTTTATTACCTTTTCACTGGATGAACTCAAAGACCCATTTTTTTCTACACTCTTGTTTCATCTAAATCTAGATACTTAGAGCACATCCATATAAAAACTGAGGCCTTTGCATTTATGCTCATGATCAAGTTCCACATTATCCACTTTGCAACTCTGTGTTATCCCCCTTCTTTAGATCAGAGGTTATCTATTTTTTTACTTTGTCTCTTAAGGACTTAGAATATTTTTTGGATCATGATATTTAATAAATGTTCATTCAGTCATATGTGCATATCCCTTTATACTCCTGTTAAAACAGATAATATAGAAAGAGGACTGGTATGAGAAAAGATAGAATGGATCCATATTTTTAAGGTTCTAGGATGAAAAGGAAAGTAGTTTCAGATTTATTCAAATTTATAAATATCCTCATGGGAGACTCTAATGTTCACTTGCATGTAGACTCTAATAGTCACTTGGAGATATTCTTAAATAACAATGGAAAAGATTGTATAGCACAAATGAACTCAAGGAAAAATAATAATATATTCCTAAAAAAACTTTGTTGTTGATGCTGTTCTTCTTGGTAGATATAATGGTCAGTGGGGACCATCTGATTTAAGTGAATTAACTTTTGGTCCTCTCCCATATTACTTCACTAATAATCTTGCTTCTACCAGCAAGAGCTAAGAGAACCAGAGATTTTTCATGTACCCTCTTATTGAAAATTAATTGTTGTGTGCATTTATTCAATAGAAGACAGAGGATTTTAGGACTCCTCAGGAAATTAAGGTAGTTGTAGAACTATAAAGAGAAATAAAATGCATAGTCAAATTCTATGAATAGACATCCATGACTAAAGTCCAATGATGGGGTATGTTGGAGTTGGGTAAGAAATGAGGGTGAAGAAGACAAGGAAGACAGCAGAATTATGATGGATGCAATCAAAAAAAGAATAAAACCTACCACTACAGTAACTTAAAATTGGTATAGAATTTAATGACTGTGTTTCTGAAAATAGCTGACTCCAAAATTTCCAACATCGAGGTCAGAGAGTTATGTTTTTCCCCCTCTCATTTTTCAATTGTATTAAGTTTGATCAATGCTTTCTACTATTGCAGGCAATGATCTATTACACACCATATAATTCAAAGTAAAAGCAAAATTAGCATGATAGAATTTTTAGATAAAAATAATCACGTTGGACTATTAAGAGAGACTCAACACTTAAATACTCAAAGCAGTGTTGAAGCAAAATAATTTATTTATAAACAGAAACAAAGATAGAGGAAAAGTAATACAGAATGAATAGGTGATCATAGTGTGATAATGACTTTTATTTGAATCTAATAGATACTATTAGTTTGTTGGCATGAAGTTTGAAGAGGTGTAAATATGGAAGAGCTCTAAGGGAAGTCAATATAGGGTTGGAAGATAATAGAGAAAGCAGAACCAAAGCTGCAGCTGTGGTTTTTATTCTTAATAGTGAAGGAAGCCCTTTCCCCCAAGATGGCACTGAAGGCCAAGAAGGAAGCCGTCGCCCCCCCCCCCAAGACAGAAGCCAAGGTCAAGGCCTTGAAGGCCAAGAAGGCGGTGTTGAAGGGCGTCTACAGACACAAGAAGAAGAAGATCCGAACCTCGCCCACCTTCCGGAGACCCAAGGCGCTGAGGCTTTGCAGGCAGCCAAAATACCTGTGGAAAAGTGCCCCTCGGAGAAACAAGCTTGATCACTATGCCATCATTAAGTTCCCCCTGACCACGGAGTCTGCTATGAAAAAGATTGAGGATAACAACACCCTGGTCTTCATTGTGGACATCAAGGCCAACAAACACCAAATCAAGCCGACCGTAAAGAAACTGTATGACATTGATGTGGCCAAGGTCAACACACTGATCCAGCCTGATGGAGAGAAGAAGGCCTATGTCTGGCTTGCCCCAGACTATGATGCTTTAGATGTTGCCAATAAGATTGGAATCATCTAAACTGTCCAGCTGCCCTGCTTCTTCACCCACAATAAAAAAAGTTTTCCAGGAAAAAAAAATAGTGAAGGAAAAGTAAACAAAAGTCCAAATTTCCCTAAGGATGATGGTACATCACTTCAGCCTTCACTCTTTGTGGCAGACCTAACTTATATCAAGGACAGTGATATATGTTATTGCTCTTGAAAAAGAGAGATATTAACCAAATCTTTGTTCCCCACAATCCACATGGCACACTTCTATAAAAGCCAAGTTAAAGTTCAAAGCCAAGTTAAAGTTCCTGGCTGAGATTTATGACAGGTTCAAGAGGGCATCCACTTGACTCAATCCATTCATTCCACAAATATTTATTAATAGCCCCCACGTGTGACTCCAATTAATATAGATACTCTTGTATAACTTTTGTCCTTGAATAGGAGTCACATATAAAAAGCAAGGTAATAAAGACAGTACATGAATGAGTGTCAAATACATGCTGGAGGACTTTGGAGGATAGCACTATGGACTGGAAAGTATTACTCAAGTTTCAAGTGAAAAAGGGGTGAGCTTTGAAGGATGGGTAGAATTTGGTTAATTAGAGCAAAAAAGGTACATCATGCCAGGTAGGGAGTTAAACCGCAAGTAAATGTATTAAGAGAAAGAATGAACAAGACCTGTTTGAGGGTCAATGAGATCAGTTTGCCTGACTCAGAAGATTGTTACAGAATTGTAGAATACATACATAATACTTCAAGGATGGATGTAAGTGTAATGTAATTGTCATTGTAAGTGATTCTTGTAAAGACAAAGAGTATTCAAGAATCTGCTATGGTAAAAGAAAAACACAAACATTACCTTCCAACTTAAAATTTATTTAGGTGGTCCTTAGACAATTGCATTTTACCTCCTATCTCTCTGTGTTTACACAGGTTTTCTGTCCAAGCCTGAAATAAATGTCCTCTTAATCACTGCCTCTCAGAATTCCTAACTTCTTTCAAAACTCAGTTCAAGTGTCAATTTCTATGAGACCTTGCCTGATTCACCCGACTGCAAAAGAAAATTAAAGAGTCAGATGAAAAATCAATCATCTCACACCATCCTATCTATCCAACTGGATGCATATGTATACATTTATAGATATATAGATAGATATGTATATAGATATATGCATATATATAGAATATATATCTATATATATCTAGATAAAGATAGATAACATATATTAGATATAGAGATAGATAATATATATTAGATATAGATAGATAGATAGATAGATAGATAGGTATAGATATATAGTATATCTATAGATATAGATACATAAATATAGATATACATATAGATACAAAAACTCTTACTTTTTGAACCCATTACTCTTCAAACAAGAGATAGTGAAGATCATGGGAAATAAAATAGATAATTTTGATTGCATTAAATCAAAAATATTTTGCACAAACAAAATCAACATAGATAGTGAAGATTAGAAGTTAAGTTGGAAACTGGAAAAATTGTTATACCAAGTTTCTCTAAAAAGGCCTCATTTCTTCAATAACATGGGATAGAAGTGTCTTGGAAAAATTGTAGAACATGTAAGGAAGAACATTGTATAAGTTTTTCTACTTAACTAATCTTTGCATCCTCTGACTGAGGACGCAATTGAAAAGTCCTATCAGATTCATTTACTGCCTCTTTGTTTCAGTGCTCCTGGAGAAATCTGGGGAATCCTTTGTTTACAGTTTAATGGGAAAAACTTTATAGCTGTGTGTGTGTATATATCCAAATATAAAATATTAATACAAAAAAGATACATAAAAATAAATAGTATCTAAATATAAGGTGGTTTGGGAGGAAGGGCTTTAGCTGCAGGGGGAGCAGAATGACTTCAGAAGAAGATGCTGCTTAAGCTTACTCTTAAAGGAAGAGAGGGAATTTGGTCAGGCAGAGAAAAAGAATTCATGTATTCAAAGAGTATGAAGTCATAAAATGTCATGAAGATGGAAGGTGGAATGTCAGGAAGGGTGATGATCAGATTTATGCCTTTGGAAGTCTCCTCAAAGAGATAATCGAATCTATGGGAAGTGATGAGATAATCAAGTGAAACAGCATAAAGAGAAAAGATTAGAGGGCCCAGGTCAGAGTCTTAAGGTCTTGTATATGTTAGAATATAGAAGGTAAATAATGTTCAATGATGGTAGAAAGACTGGTTGAATTAATGGTACAAAACAAGTGACTAAACATGCCCTATGTTCTGACCACACAAATAAGGATTGGTATTATTCTATATTTTCTGGGAAATAGAAGCCTCCTTAGACTTGTGTCCAAGGGATCGTAATTGTTTAAAAGCATGCTCTTCAAAACAATGAAGAAAGGATTCTTCATGTAAAGGAATTAAGATTAATCAAAAAACTGCTAGAATACAAAGAAAGATCCATATAACAAAGTAAAGCTTTAAACAGAAGTTATTAACTTGGTTAGGTCTGTGCATTTAATTTTTTAAATAAATATATTTCAGTATAATTAGTTTCAGTTGTAATCCTATGTATTTTATTTTATGCATTTAAATTCTGAGAAGGGGTTTAGAGACTTTGGTGCAATGAAAAGAAATTTTAAAAATAATTTTAGTTCTTTTACTTCCTCAAGGAATTTTTGTTGGTTTTGTGCCCAATCTGGATTTCTTCTTTGGACTTTGCTTGTAGATGTTTTTAGATCATTGTCTTCTGTGTTTGAGTCTTTAGTTTCCCTGTTACCACAGGAGCTGATTATCATCAGGTATATTTTAGTTTGTTCATTCTTTCAGGTTCCTTCTTGACTTTAGATTTTGTGTTAGTATTGGGTTCTTCTCACTTCAAGGTGGGGGAGGGCTGTCTGGTCTGATTTCTTTTTCCATCCACAACAGTTCTAGGGGCTTTCAGGTTGTCAGTGCTTTCCAATTGACATAATCTGAGGATAGATCATCTCTTTATTGCTTTCCTGGTACAAGCTTTGTAAGTTCCCAACCCATGTTTGGGTCTGTTGGCTTCTGTGTAGTTGAGTTTCCATAGACTGGTGCTGGACTCAGTCATTGCACTGCTAGCCCATTGAGAGGTTTTGCAGGTTCACTGTGACCAAACAGCTGACTTCTTTTCAGTCTTGGTCTTCTGTCCTGGTTATTCTACTGCAGGCGTATGTGCTCTGCTCCTGGGCTCAGAGTCACATAGATAAAGCTTATGCACTTCATTCTTTGCTCAGGCTTAGGTTAGATAAGGTACTTGCTCATGACCATTCCTCTCCTCCCCAAATCTGGTATGTGGAACTGGGTAATAGGTAAAAGAACTACCTAAAGACATTCATTTTTAAACCCAGTACTTGTTCAAAGGCCGCTTGGGAATTTCTTTTTATTCCAGTGCTTTCTGCCCTGGTGCTCTAACTTGGCTTCCTTTCTGTTCCTAGGTGCTAGAAGCTTCCTTTTGTTCCAACCATTGATGATACCCCATTCCTGGCTTGCCCTCTGCAGTATCTACAGATCCTTCTGTCTTACTAAATTTTCTTAAGCTGGGAAAAAACTCAATCTGACATTTTTAGCTTTTCTGATCAGAATTCATTCTGCCTGTTTTCCAGGTTGTTGTGAAGTATGCATGCCAGATAAGCTGGGCAAAAATATTTCTTTTCATTCTACCATCTTGATTGCATGTATTTGAATGTGTATTATTCTCAGTTATAAATATGTAAAAAGCAGTGGTTCAATTTCAATGGAAATATATACAGTGTGCATTTTAACAATATAACCATTTCATAGACTATATGTTATTTAATGAATTAGAAGATAGCTTTTTGATATTCTGGTTTATGATCAATGCATATCTCTTTTATTCAAATGGGAAGTCACCTCTCTGATTAAGAGTATAAAAGTATATTACTAAACATCTCTCTGTGTATTTTTATGGAAATCCTTTAAAATACTTATTTCAGCTATACTATAAAGATGGCCAATTATGAGGAAGTACAGTACAACTCTTTCCCATACCTAACCTAACAAAGACAGAGAAATATAACCAAACTAAGTCAATGTAAGAACATTTATGGAAAAATCACAATGATTCATCAGTTTAGGTGAAACTAATAAAGGGAGGCAGGGGTCTGATGGCACTGGAGACCAGAACTTTTCAAATATCATAAAGAACAGACTAAACATTTGTGTCCTCTGGCAAAAAGTGATCATGGATCTAGTACAGTCTGGCCTGATGCAATAAAGGGATAAGGAATAGGAGTAAAGTTGCAGCTTTATAACTCAGATAATAGAGATATGTCACAGCTCCATTGAGGACCAAGGATGGGACTTGTGGCTAGGGGTGGTTGGCCTTCTAAGCAATGGTGCAATTGTGGGCTGATTCTGTGTTCTGAGCAAGGATTAGGAAGAATATTTAGTTGTGAGACTCTGGCCCTGGAACAGGATCTCAAAAACTGCCTCTAGTCTGGTCTGAAGCCCAAAGGCTGAAATTCAGGGTTGGGAGCTCAGATCAAAAACAGGAGGGGAAAGAAGTTAGATGGGGTAAAATGAATACAGTTCTGCCTCTTTAAAGTTATAGATAAAGCCTTCCAAACAGCTAACAGTCTGGATCCACAGTAAATCTATTGGAGTTTCAAGTCTACAGTTGTCCAATTGAGATCAGGAGCTTGCAATCTTCTGAAAAGTTCGGTGATCCTAATCAGATTTAGATAAGACATCTCTGGGCACAACTCAAGGTTGAAAGTCGCTATGTTGAGATTCTTGAAGTCCACAGAACTTTGTACCTGGAGAAATTTGTGGTAGAATGCTAACAAGGCTCAGATAATCCCTCCTAAGGTGTGTAGAGTCTCATCCTAAACCAAAAATACATTTTTGGAAAGGAGGCTAGAAGAATGAGCTAACAAAAAAGAGTCTTATGAAAAGATTCTCATCTTTCATAACAGGAAGATTGAAGATATAATGTTTGTCTTTCATTTTCTAAGAAGATTATGACATCAGGGAGGGGATGCCATGACAAGCACATGAATTAGATTTGAATGGGGGGAGCTGTACTAAGTCCGCAGCCTCACTTTCTCCTCCAGAGCCATCTGGGTGTAGTGGTCATATATGAATCAGGACAACTGGAGATGGTCATGGATGCCAGGCAATCAGGGTTAAGTGACTTGCCCAAGGTCTCAAAGCCAGTAACTGTCAAGTGTCTCAGGTGGAATTCGAATTCCAGTCCTCCTCTTGATTCCAAGAGCAGTGCTTTGTCCAATGTGCCACCTAGCTGCTCCTGACCCAGATATACCAGTAGTATACCACCATAAATAAGGGACTCCAAATTAGCTATAAGTAAAACTTCAAAGAAGAAAATACAACTTGGATATATGGCCAAACAGAATTCTTTGATGTCAGGAAGATTAATTAAAATCTAGCCTCAAATGTTTATTAGCTGTTTGACCCTGGGCAAGTCACTTTACCCAGTTTACCTCTGTTTCATCACATATAAAATGAGTTAGAGAAGGAAATGGTAAATCACTCTAATATCCTTGTGAAGAAAAACCCAGATGGGGTCACAAAGAGTTGATCTTGATTTAAACAACTCTTCAAAATAACAGGAACATCCAATATTCCAAGATCCAATCCTAAAAAAGAATGCAAAATAGCTACAAGCAAAGTCTCAAAGAAACAATACTGATTGAACAAAAGGTCAACTAGTATTCTTCCAACAAATAAAATTTTAAAAAAATTGTACTTGTAAAAATGAATTTACAAATTAAATGAGAGCACCAGAGGAAAGAAGTAGAAAATGAGAAGTTTGGATGAAAGAAAAGGAAGATTAAGCTTATCCCCAAAGGTAACAGACCTTACACAATTAACAGGTAACTTGATAATCAGCAGGAAACAAAAGAAGTTGTGCAATTTAGACAGTAAGAAATAACAAAACAAATTTAAAGAAGTTTAAAATAGAAGAAAATGTCAGGTATCTCGTATTTTAAAATAACAACAACAACAACAATTTGGAAAATAGATCAGAAAGAGATAACTAAAAAAATGTTAGGCTATTTGACATCCATGACCAAACAAAAAAGAAGCTGAATATTAAATTCCAAGAAATCAATGAAAACTCCTAGACAGAGATAACAGTTTTATCACTCTCTTTGTTCTGTTTCCTGCACAGAATGCAAAGTGAAAATTGAACGAATCATCAGTAACTTTACGAAACAAAAGTAGAATGGAAATTACCAGAATATCACAAATAAAATCCAGATTTCCAGGTCAGAGAAAAATACTAAAAATCAGGCTAAAATATAAAGTTCTAGTACTGAGGAACCACAGTCAAGATCGCATAGGATTTAGCAGTGGCTGAAGGAACAGAGTATGTGGAATGGTTCTTATCCTTTGTTATTGAAGAAAACCCAAATGGAAAACCATATTACAAAAGGCAAAAAAAAAGAGGCTTGTGAGAATAATTTACCAATTAAAACTGAGTATAATTGCACAGGGTCAGAGGGGTGGGAGGATAGGGGATGGATATTTAATGAAATATATTATCTCAAAGTATTTCTGATGATAAGATTGGGGTTGAAGAGGAACTGTGAAAAACAAATACTTGAATCAAGAGAAATTAAATACACAAAACAAACTGACAGGAATAAGCAAGGATGAAGAATTGTATGGGGGAGATGATCCATATGGTCCCTCATAATTTTAATGTCATTAGGATTCATAGTGGGTGTTTCACAAAAAAGATTTTCTTTTGTTTTGATGGTTTAAAAAAGAAAAAAATGAAAGGGGAAAGAAACATACTAGAGAAGAAAGGGTGAAGGGAAGGGAATTAAAACTGGGATGAACAAGTAGAAAATCATATAAACAAGGCTAAAGAAAAAGGGCAGCATCATTTGAACTTCACTTTTATATGAATTGATAAAAATAAGATAGACTTTATATTCAGAAATGGGTGAAGCTATTCATTTAATTCAACAGGAAATGAAAGAAATGGCAGGGTAAAGAGGGGATAATTCGAAGGAGAGATTGATGATAAGTAAACTAGTCAAATCTTAGAAGAAAGATTGTGTGTATAGGCTTAAAAGTAAAGAAATAGGGGCGGCTAGGTGGCGTAGTGGATAAAGCACTGGCCCTGGAGTCAGGAGTACCTGGGTTCATATCTGGCCTCAGACACTTAATAATTACTTAGCTGTGTGGCCTCGGACAAGCCACTTAACCTCATTTGCCTTGCAAAAAAACCCCGAAAAAGTAAAGAAATAGTAAGAAGAAGTGACTGAAGTCTGGGAGAAGAAAAAAAGAAGAGGCAGAATGGAAAAGCAGTCTTCATCAAACATCAGAGTATTGGCACTAAATACTCTTCTCTCTCCCCCTCCTTTTCTTTGTAAAGAGGTAGTGAGCAAAGAGAAGAAAAAATACAACAAAATGAAATGAGGAGAAACAGACAATATAAATGTGAATTTGAATGGAAGTAACCTTTTCCAAAAAAGGAAAGTTGATAGCATCATAGATGAAAAAGCAGACCCAATATTGTTTACAAGAAACATACTTAAAGCTATGTACAAAATTATAATAAGAGGCTGAAACAAAAATTATTATGCTTCAGGGGAAGGAAAAAATGAGGATAGTAATCATGTTCTCAGATAAGACAATAGCAAAAACAAATGTAGAGATAGGGAAAGGGCAGGAGAAAGGAGGAAGAAATCTGTCATCTTGATCCTCTACAACTTTCATCACATTCCTGAAACAGCACCTCACTATAGATGAATTACACCATCAAAGAGCACTTGATAGATATTCTCAACTGTTATTATCACGATAGTTCAACTTCGTCTTGGAGATAACAAGAAATAAATGAAAACCAGGCAAGAGGTTTGACTCAAATATCATTCAAATTCAAAAGTCAGAATGCATCCTCCTTTGTAGAAATGTTGAAAACCTTCCATTGCTACTGATTGCTTTTCTAAGTGGATCCAGATACTGATAGAGGTCCACTAGTTAGTATTGCTTTCAAATGGAGATATTAATCACTAGGCTTAAAGGTCAGTCACAGAATAAAAAGATCCCTTGCCCCAACTTTAAACTAAACAAAGGCAATCATTTCCCCCTGGAAATGAAGATTTGCTTTAATAATACAAGTTATGGTATTAACTGTTCTATTTCAGTCCTCAGGTGGTTAACAATAGGCTGGCAAAATGTTGGGGTTTTTTCTTCCTTTCCCTATATAAAAGCAATATGGTGTAGGTATAGGAGATAAAGTATTAGACTTGGAGACAAATGGTTGTGGGTTCAAATTATACTTTTGACACTTTATATTTGAGTAGAAGCAAATGACTTTAGCTTGTTGATCCTGTTTTCTATCTGTAAGAGAGGGATAGCATTATCTTTGGTACATACCTCACTTTATTATGAAGCTCAAAGGAGGTAATGTATTTAGGGGGCCTTGTATAACTTAAAGCATTTTAGAAATGTTAGTTTTATTTTATTATTTGTCAGGCTATAAATGTATGTGTGTATGTATACATACATACATACACACATACATATATCCTACGATCTGATTAATTTCAGGAGTAAAAAAGGGAGGGAAAATTACTAGTTTTAATATCAGAAAAAATTGTTATTATCAATTGCTAGTAATATATCCCCTACTACATGCCAGTCACTGAACTAAGCATATCTATGAACTCATTTGATCCTCATAGACACTCTGAAAGATAGGTGCTATTATCCTCATCTTACAAACAGAAGGTAAGTGACTTGCCCAGGGCCGTATAGCTAGGACAAATCTGAGGCCAAATATGAGCTCAAGTCTTCCCAACTGTGGTCCCTGCCACCTCACTGCAGTAGATTGGAAAAACACATCTTTGACTCCTGGGTAATTCATATAATCCTCAATGAGGAAATATTAATGATTTACTTTTAAAATTGCACAAACCAGTGTTCCTCCATGTTGCAAAGAAGGAATTTTTTTTAAGTAAGGCTGAAAAGATGGAAGATTTCCCAAATGAAACATATTTCAGCTCTCTGCTATCCACCAGTGAAGACAGGCTATTTCTAACTAGGACTTTTCTATTTTCTTTTCAATCTGTGCTTATAATCAATCCCTTCTTCTTATTACTACATCAAATTGAAATTTGGCATTTGGGGGTTTCTGCGTTAAATCTGCCAATGTCATATCACAGTGTACTCACTTTGTATTTTGAGGCCACTGAACATCCAGCAACCGTATGTGCACTGTTATTGAATTGTTACTTCAAACCCCTCCCCTTAGAAATTTTCTATTGTTTTACCCTGCAATCATTAGGTCAATAATAGCCAACGTTTAGATTGCAGTTTTATTTTCTACACATAATTGTTTAAATGATGGCAGTTATGATTTGCTTAAGGGCAGGCTAGAATGAGTTTTTTTTTCTTCTTTTAGAATGGGTTTTTTTTTCCACTTCTTTCATGCTAAGCAAAGTCTGCAAACTTCAAGTCTGCAGATAACACTTAGAACAAATTCTATTAGCAGATTACTTTCTGTGGAAAATGCATTGAATTTTAGCTTCAAAAATTGCGAGCCAGTAAGAAATCTGGTAGAGGGCTAATAAAATTTAAACACTTATAGTCACTTCTTATTCCTGATGCTACTAAATGGGAACTCACAGTTTAACATAACAAGCAAATTAGCATATAAATGTGCCCCATAAAAGCAAGATGTTGGCAGCACTGAACAATAAATGTTAACCTTGGGGCAAGCTGTTACTGAGGTGTTACAGGCTCCTGCAATTTTAATGAACTTGTTTGTATGTAAGAATCATATATACTCAGAACCAGGAGGTAATCTGCCACCTCCAGAATTCTTAAATCTACCTCTAGAAAGTTAAACCTTTTGTGTCTGGTCTATTTATGAAATTCTCCTTGCTGAGGTTTATAAGGATCACTGATTTAGAACTAAAGGGAACCTTATATGTTATACAGTCAACTTCCTATTTTGACAGAGTTGGAAACTGAGGTCCAGAGTGGTTAAGTGATTTCCCCAAGGTCACACAGGCACTAGGTGGCAGAAATCAAGATTTTGGCAAAACCAGATCCTCTGACTCCAAATACACTTCAGTTCATCAAGGTAATTTTATTATTTTCCTATTTCTCCTGTCATCTGGGCTGAGGACTACATAACTGTTTTGTTATTTCTTCCACAGAACAGAAAAGAAAAAGGAAAAAATCATGCCCCCAAATTGGCTGAGAACTCTTGATTTTTTTGTTTCTCTTTTCCTTTTAACATCTTTCAGTGTAAAATAGATTTTGGTGAAGTTCACCTTGCATTTGGTCTTTTAACTCTAGTTACAATCAAGCTTTTTAGTTTGTTTAGTCAGATATATTATGTAATATTGACATCATGCTCAAATTTTTTATAAACATTAGTTTTTTTAAATCACATTTAACTGAGTACACAAATATTTTTCATATTTCCTATCTACCATTTTCAAAATGTATAAATAATAAATATCAAGTATTGTTAAAAGAAGCCACTGAGATCCTAAGAGTGGAATACTGAGTCATGACCTGTAAAAATAAACACAAGACCACATATTTTTACAATTACTGAAGAAACTCCATTAAAACTGTTTTTCTGGTGCCAAATTAAAAATATCTGGCAATCCAACTTATAGACATAATATAAAGTCTATCAACATCAGGGAAGAAGTAGGCCACTGAGGAGCATGATATGAGATATTTCAGCTATTATTAAGATGAGTGGCTAGATTATTTTACTAGAATATATATGTTCAAATGCATAATATATAGGAATTATTCTGTGTATTTAAAGATGACAATTGTAGAGATGATGGCTTTTGGTTTACAGGGATATGGATTTTGTTCTGTCAAAGGCCATTTGGATATTTATAACATCATCTGCCAAGGCAGATAGGTGCTACAGTGGATACAGCACCAGCCCTGTAGTCAGGAGAACCTGAGTTTAAAACTGGTCTCAGGAAATTGCTATATACCACCTGGCTGACTTCAATTTTTTTTTAGTTTTTTTACAAGGCAAATGGGGTTAAGTGAATTGCCCAAGGACACACAGCTAGGTAATTATTAAGTGTCTGAGGCTGGATTTGAACTCAGGTCCTCCTGACTCCAGGGCTGGTGCTCTATCCACTGCACCACCTAGTTGCCCTTTCTGTGCCACCTAGCCACCTCCTGTTTGACTTTAGATCAATCACTTAACCCCAATTGTCTCGCATACAGGGCCATCTCCAGTCATCCTGATTCCTATCTGGCCACTGGATCCAGATGGTTCTGGAGGAGAAAGGGAGGCTCGTGACTTAACACATCAAACCTTACTCCAATCCAATTCATGTGCTTGTCATGGCATCACTTCGCTGATGTCATGATCTTCTTTGAAAATGAAGGTCAAAAACACAATATCATTTGCCTGCTACACTTGGTCATCCACAGGCCAGATGTTCCCTTTTCATTCCACACTTCTCTGGCTTTCTTTATATAATAGGTAATGTCCTAACTTCTACAAAAAGCCTTTCCTAGTCCTCCTTAATCTTACTGCCTTTGCTCTGAGATGATTTCCAATTAATCCTCAGTATATTTTGTTTACATATAGTTATTAACAGTTGTCTTCCCTATTAAAATGTGAGCTCCTCGAGAATGGAAACTGAATGGGTTGCCTTTTTTATTTCCAGCACTGTCAGGTACATAGTGGGTGCTTAAAAAATGCTTGTTTATTTATTCCTGCTAACTTCATTGCTTGTCAATACATACATGCATATATATATATATATATATATATATATATATATATATATATATACATATATATGTATATATATGTATATATATATATATATATATATATATATATATATGCATGTATGTATTAGGTTTTTTTGCAAGGCAATGGGGTTAAGTGACTTGCCCAAGGTCACACAGTTAGGTAATTATTAAGTGTCTGAGGCTGGATTTGAACTCAGTTACTCCTGACTCCAGGGCTGGTGCTCTATCCACTGTGCCACCAAGCCACCTCTCACTGCACCACACAGCCACCCCCCACTGCGCCACCTAGCTGCCCCTCTTTTTTTAAAGAGTTTATTTATTTTCAGTTTTACAATTTTCCTCCATTCTTGCTTCCCTTTCCCCACCCCCCACAGAAGGCATTCTGTTAGTGTTTACATTGATTCCATGTTATACATTGATCTCAGTTGAATACACATATATTTTTTAAAGAAGACTTTGAATACAGTTTTACAAATTAGACAGAGGTCACTTACCATTTTCAGATGTTTTTTTCAGGTATTTTTAAAACTGTCATCCTATTTATAACATAAATTACATTTATTGCATATAGGAGGAAAGAAAGTAAATTTTATACCTAATTTTGAACAAAAATAAAGTCACAAAAGAAAAATAAAAAATGATCATCTCAAGATAAGGGCTTTTATTAAATTGTTATTTCAAGAAAATTCAAAAAATGTACATTTCAAATATTTATGCAAGTCAAGTTGTAGGACCTGAAGTCACTGAGAAGATTTTCTTATTTAAAAAAAGCCTTCTTCTAAGAATAAAGAAATTTCAAAGTTTTTTCTGTTGTCTCCTGAGGTAGCTGGCAAGTCCACCTATATTGAATAAATTGGCATAGAGTCTAAATGAAATACTGACAAAAATTCTTATTAAATACAAGTCAATGTAAACAGATTCAGGTATCTACAATCAATTTATAACAAAATCAATGAAATCATATTAGCCAACACTGAGAATACCCTGAGAATTACACAAAACGTTCATATAATGATTTAATTGTGAGCTGCCAATGTGTTGATTAGTTAGACCAACTTCTTAGTCCTTCGAGACCAAAGACTAATTAGCAACAAGGAGATGGTAGAAGTCTGAAGCTTGAGGTAAAAGAGATATAGAAGAATTCACAAATAAGTCCAACTTAAGAGATTACTTCTGTGTTCTGTGCTGTTCCCCGTCTAGTGTGTAGACATATCAGAAGTAATCTGAACAAATCTATTCCTGAAGAATTCTCTCCACAACAGAGCCCCACAAGCAGCCTCTCATGTCTCCTTAGCTTGACTATGTTCAGTGAAGGAAAATCCATCATTTCCAGAAGCATCTTATGCCACTTTTAACATAAAAGGATTTCTTTATTTCAAGGCTAAAATTACTTTTCTCCACAAAATCTACCCATGACTCCTAGATCTGGCTTCTGGAGCCAGGCAACACAAGTCTAATCAACCCTTCAGTCAAGTCTTGTCTTCTAGAAGTTTAATATCTCTAATTCCTTTGTTCAGCTCTCAAATGGCCTGTTCTCAAGACCCTTCATGTCCTTACTAAAAGGTGAAGTCCAGAACTTACCTTAATGCTCCAGAAATGGTTAAGATTTTGTTTCAGAAACTCAAAACACAGAGTTAAAAAGGAACATTATGGTGATCTGTGGGGAAATCTTAAAGTATAAATAAGCATGAAGCATCAAGCAATATGGCAGTGATACTTTGGATGGCATCACAATCCTTCCATTATATTGGAAACTCCTTGAGGGCAGGATCTTTTTTGTATCCCCAATGCTTATTACAGTACTGGGTTAAGCATATAAAAGTTGCTCAATAAATGTATATTAATGAATGAACTTGATTTAAAATTAATTTTAAAAACTATTTTTACAATTTATGATCCATTTACTCATTTTATGATACCTATATCTCCTGAAATCCTACTTTTATGCTCCTTCTCTAAATAAATGTTATCCTTGGTTCCCAAAGTTAAAGTTAAGTGGTCTACAAGCTACAACCTGGCAATGAATTCCATGGATTTACTCAAGACTAGCTACCTAAAACAGAGAAATTCATCACTAGTTAGGTTACAAGGCAATAAATTATTCAGCTTCAGTAACTCACAAAGACTGTCCACTAAGGAAAAAAGAAAAACAAAACAGCTGTAATTTGAGTTGGGTTCAAGAATCACAGATTTTTAAAACTAGGTCTCTTCTCACATTCATTTCATCTTCTGGTGTTTACTGAAATCTAGCTTGCAGCAGATACTGCATCACTTGGCATTCTATCCAAGGCTGGATACCCTCTTCCATATACATAGAAGTACAGGAACAAGAGTTGGCATGTTCCTTTCTCACTTCAACATTAAAAAATCCATTTTGAGTTCACTGAAGTTTATTCAGTTCTGTCTATATCCTTGTTACTGTCATCTATAGCCTTTCTCCCAAAGCACATGATCTTCAAACCGTTAAACCTATAATCTTCAAACCATTCCCTGCCACTTTTGAACAAACACCATGGCCTCCAAGTTTCTCAACTTCCTTAACTCCTATAACCTCTGTCTCTAGTTTACTCCAACCATGCAGAAGATTTAGACTCCCCTCACGCTTCACTGAATCTGTTCCATGTAGTAGAATTTCCAGTTTTACTGTGAAATAAAGTAAAAATAAGGTAAAATTACAATATTATAGAATAATCAAGATGGATAAGCTTAAGGAATATGATGATTTCATTGCTAAATTTTAATAGGTCTTTCCATTCTTCTTTATGTATCAGTAGAAGATGCTTTAGAGGAAGCAAGGTTTTTAACTGGAAACCACATTAAAAGAATCTTAGCAGTTTACATAGTTCATTAAATACACTGGTGTAGATACAAACTGTAATCAGACTAACCCTGAATTTTTTATCAACTATTTTTCAATGAAAATTCATATATCACATCAAGGAAATTCATACACCATGTCCTGAAATAAATAACTTAACGTACATGCTAAAATAGATAAATCATTTATAGTGAAAAATAATTACTTAATGGGAAAAATGGATCCCATTCGGAATCTGATATATTAGCTACTGATTTAGATATATCACCTTCTGTATCCTATACATCACACACTGAATAAAGTACATCACTTGCTGAACGAGATGTATTACTACCTGAATCAGATAGATCACCTCTTGAACTAGAAACATCACCTGCTGAATTAGATATATCAGTTGCTGAATCTAATACATTATACATTAAATCAAAGTTATGACCCACAGATTTGAAAATATGATAAAGAATCTCCCCAGGGTACATACATCTTTAAATATGCAAGTATAGGTATGACATCAGTACCTTATTTTACAATTTAGGAGCACAAAGATCCAACTTCTTGTTCTATAACTTTCAACATGGGATCAATTTTCTGCTACTTGGTCACTGGTTACAAAGATAAAATGTTGTGTCTGTGTGCATATGTGTAGGTGGAGAGAGAGACAGAGAAAGAAAGAGAGATATTGTACATATATATGTATATATATATATATATATATATGTAATGCATATGTGTTTACATAGACTTAAAATTATGTAAATACTCATGCATGTATGTGTGCACTCAAGAAAAGTCAAGAAAAGTCTATTTTACTTTAAAGATGATGATCCATGCTTTATGAAGGCAATAAGTAATCCTTCAACAGTCACACATTTGGTAATTGCTTATAAAATATATAGGGTAATTAGATGTTATGAGAATGGATACAACACAGACATGGTGACTACAGATTATGACTTGAGATCAGCGCTAAAGGAACCTGAAGAGATATTTCCTTAGTTTTACTATACAATTTGTTCTGTTTAAAATTATATCTAAACTAGTTTGAGTGAACTGTAGATCTGGCAAATTATTGAATGCAAAGTGCCACCTCAACAATTAAAACTACTAAGAAAGCAATGGGAAAATGTGTCACTAGGTAGCAATATATTAGCAATTACAACTTAAGTGCATATTATGACTCAATGAAAATATTTCTTCAAGGATACATATAAACAAAAAGGTATAGGTTAGTCATGCAGTTACAGCAAGAAAGAATGGACAAGTCAGGCAGTCCGATGCTACACACAAAATAGTGAAGAACCTAGAGGAAGGCCTTTAGAATTTGATGTAGTTATTCTTTTGAGGATTTATGAAGGGAGATGAATAGGAATCATATAGGATACAAAGGAATAAATAGATTGCAATCTGCATTAGTGAAGAGAGTATTCTACAATAGTTGAATCATAGATCTATTTAAGTATTAAATCCTGCAGAGTATAAATTTTTAAAATAAAACATATGGAAGACTAATGTCTATAAAGGTTCACAAGTTGATCCAAAACACAAATCCAGGAAACATTTGCTGCATTGTTTTAATATATTTCTACCTTCAGATTTCTATTTGACATTTCAAGAAAGAGATTTGGGGTCTGTTAATTAAAAGAAACGTAAAGAGAAGGAAAGAGAGAGAGAGAGAGAGAGAGAGAGAGAGAGAGAGAGAGAGAGAGGAAGGAAGGAAGGAAGGAAGGAAGGAAGGAAGGAAAGAGGAAAGGTAGGAAGAAATAAAGAGAGGGAAAGAGAGAGAAAGGAGACAAAATAGAAAGAAAGAACCAAAGGAAAGGTAAAGAAAGAAGGGAAAAGGGGGAAAATGAATGGAAAGAAAGAGAGAAAGATAGAAAGAGTGAAATATAGAAAGAAAGAAAGAAAGAAAGAAAGAAAGAAAGAAAGAGAAAGACAGAGAGAAAGAAAGAAGACAGAAAAAGGACAGAACAAAAGTAGAAAGGTGGAAAATGAGAGAAGTAAATACAAAGAAAGAAAGAAATATAGGAAGAAAGAAAGAATTGAGATAGAAGAAGAAAGAATAGAGAAACAGAAAGAAAGAGAAAAAGAGAGATAAAGAAAGTAATATAGAAATGAGAAAAAGAAAGAGTGAAACAGATTAAAAAAGAGAGTGAGAGAAAAGAAAACGGAGAGAAAAAGAGTAAAAGAAAGAAAAACAGAAAGATGAAAGAAAGAAAGAAAGAAAAGGAAAAAGAAAATGAAAGAAAGAAAGAAGAAAGAAGAGAAAGAAAGAGAGTGAGAAAGAAGTAAAGAAAAGAAGACAAGAGAAAAAAGAATGAAGGCAGAAAAAGAAAAAAGGAGAAAGAGAAAGAAAGGAAAATATTTGGAGAAAAAGAAAGTAGAGAGATTAAAAAGGAAGACAGAAAGAAAGGAGAAGAAAAGTGAAAGAAATAAACAGGTGTGAGAGAGAAATAAACAGGTGTGAGAGAGAAATAAAGAAGGAAAGTAGAGAGAGAGACAAATAAAGAAAGGCAGGAAAAAAGAAAGAAGAGAGGGAGAGAAAGAAAGAAATAATGGAGAGAAAGAAAGAAAGAATGGAGAAAAAGAAGGATAGAAAGAACAGAAAGAAAGAACAGAGAAAAAAGAAAGAGAAAGAGAAAGAAAGGAGACAGAAAAGAGAAAAAGAAAGAAAGATAGAATGGAGAGAGAGAAAGAAAGATGAGAAGAGGAAAGAGATTACAGAGAGAGGGAAGGAAAGAAAGAAAGTGCAAAAGGATACAGAGAAAGAAGCACAGAAAAACAACAGAAAAAGTGAAAAACAAAAGAATGAAAGAAAGGAGAGAGAGAAAGAAAGGAAGAAATGAGAGAGAAGGAAATAGACAGGAGAGAGGAAGAAAGAAAGGTGAGAGGAAGGAAGAAAATTAAGAAGGAAGTAAAGAAAAAGAAAGAAGGAAAGACATATAAAAAGAAATAAGGACTGAAACAAGAAAAGAAAAAAGACAAAGAAGCAAAGAAAAAAACATTGAGAAAGAGAAAGAAAAGAAGGAAAGAAAGACAAAAAACGAAGGAAGGAAAACAAAGGAAATAAAGAAGGAAAGTGAAAGAGTAAGAAAAAGAAAGAAGGAAAGAAAAATGGAAGTCAAAAAGGAAAAAAGAAGAAAAGAAGAAAAAAAGAAAAAGAAAATAAGAAAGAGATAGAAAGAAGGAAAGAAAGAATAAGGGAAGGACAGTAAGAAAGAAGAAGAGGAAATAGAATGTAAGAATGAAATAAAGAAGGATAGATAGATGGAAAGGAAGAAAGGAGAGAGAAAGAGAAAGAAAGACAGGCAAGAGGAAATAAAGAAGGAACGTAGAGAGAAAGAAAAAAGAAAAGACAGGAAGAAAGAGGAGGAAAAGAAAGAAAAAAATGAATAAACCAAAGAAGAGAGAAAGAACAAAACAATGAAAGAGAAAGGATGAAAGAAGAAAAAAGAAAGAACTGAGAAAGAGAAAAATGACAGGAGAGTGAAAGAGAGAGAAAGCAGAAAAGAACGGAGATAGAACAAAAACAGAAAGAAAGAAAAAAAGAAAGAATAAGAAAGGAAGAATAAAATGAGAGAAAGAGGAAGAACAAAAGAGAGATGAGAGAAAGCATAAAGAGAGACAGAAAGAAACAAAGAGAAAAAGAGAATGAAAGAAAGGAGACAAAAAGAAGAGAGAAAGAAAGGAGAAAGAAAAAGAAGAGAAAAAAGAGAAGGAAAGAGAAATTCAGAACGAAAACAGAGTGAGACTGTATCTTTAGTTCCTAGCAAAGTGCTTGTCACATAAATCAGCAAATAATAAATGCTTATGATTGACATCTTATTTATTCTACACTGCCTCTCTAAAACTTGAGGAATATCAAAACTGTGCTTTTTCAATAATGTGGACAGTAGCCTTTTACATTAAACCCCTTCCAGAAAAAAAAATTCCAAGTCAAAGATGTCCCCTTGTGACCTTCTGGATAATTCTTTTGGAAGTCAGAAAACACATAGAATAGAAAATAGAAAACTACTTCTTCTTTAGTAATATCAATTAAAAAATTTAAAAATATATGAATATACATATTTCCACCTCAAATTATTAGAGAAATTTGCTGCACATCTTCCTAGAACTGTATCATTAAGTTTTAGGTGGATCACAATGGGGTCATAGACAGATGTGTCATTGAAATCTCCTTCCCCAGCAGCTTTGAATATCCAAGTTGCACTATATAAACATTTTGAGAACAACCATAAATATACTTTCATAGATATTGATAATTAAAGCATTTGATGATCCATAAATATTGGAGACAACAGTATTTTTATTGCCAGAGGGGAAAATTGAAATGGAGAAGTATTCCAGTCAGCTTTCTTTGTCTGGTGCATGTAACAAAGGTGATGATAAAAGATCTCAGGGATCAAGGTGCAGACAAGACATATTAAAAATGTCAATCTAGCCATGAAGATTTTATAAGGTTTTCTATTAACCACACCTTGAAAATGTAGGAAAATTAAATGTGTGATTGGTAAGAGACAGTGAAGTTAAACATAAAACTAAGGAAGCGGAAAGTTATTGCCAAGAACTAGAATCAGCTACAATTAATTTTTAGTGGCAGACTATTTACAACTAAAATGGAGATATCCTGGAAAAGCACTCAGGACAATTTTACATGCAAACTACAATTACTCAAATAAGATGGAAAGCTTCACTGGATCCTGTTGAATTTACTCCTTGGTGTTGAAAGCTTTATTATTCTCTGAGTTAGGAAACACTGCCAGTGGCCATTCTAACATTTATTAATATACTACCCCAGTTATGACCATTTCGCGTTGCTCCAATTAGTAAAGTACAAAAATGGACTTCTCCATGTTATTCCTTAAGCTTTCTAAACAAATGTACCAGGCATGGCAGAGGTAGCAAAAGAATATTTTCCAGAATAGCTGGGCCCTGAACACAACTATTCATTAGAAGAGAATAAGTCTGTGTATTCCCAATATGGAGCAGATTATTGAAGAAACTTCTAAGAAGACAGAAGAGTAATGGACATTGCTGTTCTTTTTGTGTATATATGGAGAAATGGAGGTTATTAAGAATGAACAGCAGCCACAGGACCCTTTTGGTGTTAGACCATATCCTTTTCTCACATCAAACTGGCAGGGTGTTAGGAGCTAGAGGAACTCAGATCCACCACAAACACCCCATAAAATCTTTACGAATGCACCAGAAGGAACTGCAATAAATAAAACCCAAGAGAAACAGCTCCAGTAGGTGTAGGATTGCACAACAGAACAAACAAACCTGCCAGAATCCTACAGATGGCAGGAGTGGAAACAAACCCAAGAAGACAAAAGCCAAAGAAGAACCTTGGAAGGATAGTTCCCTCCCTCTAAAATGAGTTTCTATTACACTTTATTTATTTAGTATGTGCTTAGTTATTTAAATATTCTCTTCCCCACTACAATTTTAGCTTCTAGAGAGTAGGGTCCATGGTTTTATCTTTTTGGTAAACCTAACTCTTGGCTTAGTGCCTGGCACATACTTAGGATTATTGATTATTGACTGACATAAACTACCTCATTTAACCCTCAGAATCATTCTGGGAGTTAAGTACTACTCATTATCCCCATTTTACAGAGAAGGAAACAAGCTGATTCAAATTCAGAATGAAACCGATGGTTACAGTTACTAAGCATCTGAGGCAGGATTAGAACTCAGATCTCCCATACTTCAAGGTCAGTATTTTAATGAAGCTGCTAGCTGCCTGAAGCACAGGAAGAAGCACCTATCCCTAGAATAACCCATCGCTGACTTTTTTCTTTTCTTTCTTTTTGGTTTTTAGGTTTTTGCAAGGCAAATGGGGTTAAGTGGCTTGCCCAAGGCCACACAGCTAGGTAATTAAGTGTCTGAGACCGGATTTGAATCCAGGTACTCCTGACTCTAGGGCTGGTGCTTTATCCACTGTGCCACCTAGCCGCCCCACTGCGCCACCTAACCACTCACAATATATTCTTGATCTAGCAAAATACATTGTGATCTAAACTGCATCTCCTTATCTTTTCCATAAGACTAGTATGAGCCATGTGAACAAAACTTTGCTAAAATCTAAATGAACTATATCTACAACCTTCCTTTTACCTGTTATCTGAGAAAAGGAAATGAGATCAGTCTGATATAACCTATTATTGATGAAACCATGCAGGCTCCTTGAAAACATCTTTTCCCATTTTAGATGTTTATCAACTGTTCTTTTAATGACATTGTGGAACTTAACATCCACATAATGAAAAGGTAATAAGTTATGATGAGCATTATTCAAGTCTACACAGGAATGAATGGATAAAGCACTGACAGTTTACTGTGTGCAAAATTGTGAATATAATGAAGAAAAATATGTGTTTATCATGTTCTAAAGCACGAGGGACAAATATAAAAGTCAAACAGTCCCTACTCTCAAGGAATTTATATTTTAATGGAAGAGACAATTAATTAACTTCTTCAGACGTGGATGCAAAACAGATGATAATGCCTCACCTTTAATGTCATTTCCCCTGGTAAAGTCATATCACTTCTGATGTTGAACCGTCTGCCACTGCCAAGTAGTTACTAATTTTCTTTTCAGGGTCTTTAGTATCTGTGACTGTCATCACTGCAGAAGCAGGGACCAGAATGCATCTCCACAGGGATAGCTTCCCATGATGATAACCATAGCTCCTGGGATGGAAGCATGGATATTTCCAATGCCCTTGAGCTCAGTTTCAGTCTCTCTGCTTTCGGGGCCTGGGGGAGATGGTGACGATAGTTTGATGTGACTTGTATAAGTGACCACCCCTTTCTACCTCTGGTTGTCTAGGTTTGTTTGCATACTCTCTGTGGCTGTTGATAGAGAATTTCTGGCTTCTCAGAAACTGCTTCTATAGAGGAGATTTCAAAGGGTAGACTTGAGACAGGACCAGGTAGAACAGGGCTCCTATATTTACATGTACATTGCACATAAAAGGAATCTTGTAGAAAATACTTCATTTCCAGCAGAATTACCCCCAAGGTTATTCGCCCTGTGCAAAGAATATTTCAAAAAAGTGTAAAAAGTATAACATCATTGTAGTCAATGATCAAGACTTTATCAAACACTGAGTATATGCTAGGCCCCATGCTAAGAACTAGGGATCCAAAGTAAAGCAAACAGATGGTAACAGCCTTAGAAGTGATTCAAGTATAGATGGGTTAAATTTGTCAGTTGCAGAATCACAGCAAATTATAATTTCAGCCTGTGAATAAACAGGAAAATTTTTTTTGAAAGTTGTCCCTTACATATTTTTATTTCTTAGGACAGAAAAAAATGTAATTACAATCTTAAGTTCTCATCTGTCATTTTAAATGACTGAGATGTATTTTCAATTGTGTCTGAAAATATTAAGCTTTTTCATGGATAGTAAATCTATAACAGAAAGTAAAATATTCCAAAGTCCAAGAAGGCACTTGCCCTTCCATCCTGGCTCTTTTGCTCATTCCATATCTCTCAATCGATATTCTTTCTCCATCCAGAGCCTTAATCACTATCATCATCATTACTGTCCTCTAACTCCATCATGATTTCCTTGTAAGGACTTCTTTTACTGAAAGAGAGAATTCCTACTTGGAATTACAAAAATCAATTATTTATGCAGGAAGCTTTTTTCCAGCTCATTTCTGTACTTTGACAATATAACTGGAAGGCAAAAAAGAGAGTGAAGTTAAAGGAAAGGAGATTTAATGTTTTACTCTTCAGAGTTCACAACTTCATATAAGCTCTCTTTCTGGCAATATAATTTCACTTTGAAGTAAATTCCCATCTGGTATCATCATCTTTGGAGGGCCTTCAAGGCAGTTCTAAGAAGGTATATATTCTGCACGCATGATGCCAGTTGGAGGGAAAAAATATTTAACTGTAAATTTGCTAATACTAAAAATATCATTGAAATGGAATATGTAGTAAGGAAATCATTAGAAGTAGTTGAAAATTTCTAAAATACCTAAGAGAGACAAATGTACAAGATCCAGGCAGAAATATTTCCAGTATATGAAAGTACATAATTTATGAGTCTAGAAAGTAGGCTATAAAACTGTTCGGATAATCAGAAATGTAAAGAAATGCGAATTGCTGGTAAATCAAATTGTGTTTTCTGGAGATGTATAAAAATAACTATTCTTAATGATGTGGTGCTGGAATAATACACGGGATAACATATATTTCCTTGAATTTTATATTATGGGACAATATAAATCTAGATTTCTATTCAAGCAGCAAAGTTATTTCTGTTTATAAAACATATTTAGTGTTTACAAAGAATTGAGTCTAACCACCAGATTCTGCTCTGCCTAACTCACTAAACATATGATCCATAGGTGAAAAGACACCCCTCTGGTACATTCTGGCTTCTATTCTAAATGGAACAAAACTGGGGTTGTTTACATGATTTTCTGAATGTGATAACTTAGAGATATGGCTAACGAAACATTGCAGGTCATTAGAGACTAGCTACTTTGCTCCTAAAGTGCAGATTGGGAATAGAATTGAAGGGTGTAGAGGAATCATCAAGATAAAATCTACCTCACAGTACACAACATAACTTTATTATTCAAGAATGATGAACAAAATCTATTAAGATGAAATGTAATAGAAATAAAAATAAAAGCATGCAAATTATTCAACTAATTCTACTAAGGAAGTATGCTACGAAAGTGATCAATGCGTCCATACTCTGAGCCAGAGATATCAGTGCTAGTCATATACTCCATGAAGTCAAAGACAGGAATAAAAGTCTGTACTCAAAATATTTATGACAGCATTTTTAAAGTTGTAAAGCGTTGGAAAAAAGTAGATGCCCATCATCTGGAGAATGGCTAAAATAATTGTGTTACATATACATAACAAAATCTTAAGAAATTATGAATATGAAGAATCCAGAGTGGGCTCATTCTCCCAACACTCACTTAGACTAGGAAAGTTGGGTCTCTATATATCAGTGATAAAACCTACTCCCCTACTTCCCTAGAGGGAAGCTCAAGGAGGTGAGGCAGTTGCAAGTACTATGAGAGAGCCTTCAGTCACTGCACTCTCAAATGTCAATTAAATAGTTAACATTTCCCCACTATCAATTAACCAGTCCACATCAATTAACTACTACAGAGGGATATTTACTGAGAAGGCAGATCAAGGCTATGATGCTGATACTGTGCAAAGCTGAGAAGGCATATCAAGGGAAAAAAATCATACTCCCAAGCTAAGTGGTCTGCTTTCTCCTCTTTTGAGACTTGCTCCCTGGAGAGAGGAGGCTCACATTTCAAGCGTTTGATCCCCTTTCTCCCATCCTTTTCTGTACTCCTCTTCTACTTCCATTCCTAACTCTCCCAACTTTTCCGCTAGGTCCCAGCAGTTTTCCCACCCTGGAAGACCTGTCCACATTAGTCCTCTCCTTTTCTTAGTAAGTTTCTCTCAGATCTTCCAGTTGCACATGCTGTACTTCCTTATCCCTCTCCTTGCTCCACTCCCCTCTCTTCCTCCTTTTTTCCCCTCCCAGTTCCATTCCTGATCTTCTGGACTTCAAAACCGTGCCTCTACCACTGTCTCATTCTGGAATTTCCCTCAGTACCTAGGATCTCCTCACCCTGGAACATCCTACCACCTCACTGGCCTGCTTACTAAGGAACATCCATCCACAGAGCTTGTGCCCCTTTCCTCTTGAAGCTTCCATTTTGTGAAGAGGTCAAGGTTGGACTACCTTCATTCCCTTCCCTTCATTCCCATATTGATGACTTTCTGGGCCCTTGTTGGTCACTTTCCCATTGTATGTGAACTGATGCAAAGTGAACTCAGCAGAGCAGAAACACAATGTAGATGATAGTTGTTCAATTATCTCAGTTACATCCAACTCTTCATGACCCTATCTGGGGTTTTCTTGGCAAAAAAATAGTGGAGTGCTTTGACATTTCCTTCTCCCACTTATTTTATATATAAAGAAAATGAGGCAAATAAGGTTAAGTGACATACTCAGGGTCACAAAGCTAGGAAGTGTCTGAAGACAGATTTGCACTCAGGAGATAAGTCTTTTGGTTTTTTTTTTGAACTGGCACTCTACCCTTGTTGCCCTAAATGAATACTTGAAAAAAAAATAAATGAATGCTATGTAATTTTAATCATAAATTTGGACTACAAAAAGAAAGGAGAAAACACATCTCATTCCATTCTTTTCAGCACCAGGTTACTGTGGTTGCAAAACACATCATATATACCACTAGAATTAGTTGAAGTATGAGTTACTTTGGGTAAACTTACTTCCTTTCATTTGTTAAAGAGGACTCTAAGGGTAAGAGATGACTAAGGATATGAACGGTGGTCCAAAAATCTTAGCACAATTTTAAGCTTTATTGTATTTAATGCATTCAATATACCTATAAATAAAAGTGATGTGAAAACAAAATAAATCAACAAAGATTTTCCCAAAAGGACTCATAAGTCCAACTGCTTTATTTGTTACAATAAGCATTTCTGAAACAAACTATACGTCCAACAGTTAGAGAATGGCAGGATATTATGATTATAAAATGAAAAATTATGAAGGATAAGAGGAAACATAGAAGAAATATGTGAGATGCTGGAATGAAATCAAAATAGGCAGAAGTTTATCCCCACCAAATTCAATTACACAAAAAAGAAAATAAAAGAAACAAAGAATTTAGGAAAATAGGGCAAAAGGTGCCAGAAATTAGATCATGCCTAGAAGGGGACATAAAACAAAAGTATTTGCTCAGCTGTATTTTTTGCTTTGTTTATTTGTAAATTAATATAATTTTATTGTATAAAAGTCTAAATATTTAGGATAAGGTTTTTGCCTACTTTACCAAATGTATTTGATTATTTGTTTTGCAACAACCCAAAAGCCAAACTTCAATGAACAACTTTTTAATTTTTTTAAAATTCTGAAATAAAACACCAAATAAAAAAAGAATTTCCATAGATAAAGCAGAGAACAGTTCATATGAAATTACATCTCTTTTATGTATACCTGTATTTTTAAAAGTATAGTATAAATTCAAAATGGAACTTTCAAATCTCCCCTGTGTGTAATTCCTGCTGATTTTCTTTTTATTCTTTTTCTTGCATTTTAAAAATAATCTTCCACTTGGTCTTTGGAATAATCATTGGTTATCACATTTAATAAATAATGAAAGGAAATATGAGGATGGAGCTGAGTGACCTCAGGTAAGTTATCTAAACTCCCTATACCCATTTCTTCATTTATAAAATGAAAGGGTTTGCTCATATGACCTCAGAGGTCCCTTCCTACTCTAGATTAATGATGCCATGATTCTTAAAAATTTATTAGAGAAAAATAAAAAAGATTGCAAAATTAGAACATTTGTGATCTCTATAAACAAAAGCTGCAAAATAGGATTTACTTATAACAGTCCAAGCAAGAAACTAAAGAAAGGAGGGAAATGGGTCCCCACTAAAACCACCAAACATCTCTGGAGGAAGAAATTACCACTAAAACCCTAGAACATAATAAAATAATTCAAAAAGGGATATACTAAAATTAGCATTGCCACAGTGTTCATAAATCACATTCATAAATATTCCACATAAATATTGCAGGCCAAAATAAATTAAGTCAATTCTTGATGAAACACAGAACCCCTTGAAACACCAAGAGGCTGTGGAACCACATCTGCATGTTCCTGAATGGTCCAAAAGAGAAATGAGAATCTTGAAAGCAGTCAGAGGAGAATCAATGACAGAATTTATGACCTACACCTCAAAACAAATTAATGGAATGGAATTTATAGTGGTAAATCTCTCCAAAGAAGTAAAAGAACAAGCCATTGGGAATACAAAGATAATGAGTAAATATAAAGAACAGCTAGAGAAAGAACAGAGACAGCTACATGGCATAGTGGATAGAGCACCTGACCTGGAGTCAGGAGGACCTGAGTTCAAATTTGACTTCACAAACTTAATAAATGCTTAGCTGTGTGACCTTGGGCAAGTCACTGAATCCCACTGTCTTGCAAAAAAACGAGAGAGAACAAAGCAACAACTTTAAAAGACTATATAATCTATATTAGCAAAATGTATAGATTTCAGAAACAGAATGTGTAGAGGAACATAAAAAGTTGAAAAAACCTGAAGACGAAAAGGCAATGTGTGTTCCACTACCCACCATCTTTTCAAGAATATCCTCTCTCCATTTTTTCTGCTCTTGGAATCCCAGGATTGCTTTCAGTATCAGTTCAAGCCCCATCTTCTAAATGAAGCATTTCATGGTCCGCTCAACTGATAGTATACCCCTGACCCTTCTTTATGATTTTGTCCCCTATTTATCTTCACTCATTTATTCAATATTGTTCAGAAAAACCTACTGTTTTAATCTTCACAAAAAGCACTCTCATCACCCATCTTCAAGTCAAGGCAAGTGACTGAATCCTAAAGCAAGTGACTGGAATGTATTCCCTTCATTAACTCACCCAGAGTATCATTAGTTTCTTTCAAGATTCAAGCTCAGTCACCATTACCTACCTATACCAAGCCTTTCTTGAGCCCCTCAGTCACTAGTTTCTCCTTCGTAAATACCTTGGATTTCACTACCTTGAAAAATATATTTGTGTTTGTGTGTGTGTGTCTGTGTATTTGTCTTGCTGTAGATATTTATTTGCTTACAGGTTGTCTCCTCCAAATGTGTAAGCTTCTCAGGAGTAGGGACTGTTCATTTTCTGGTTTTATTTTTGTAGCTCCAGAGTCCAGGTCAATACTGAACCCAATGGAGGCCCTTAATAAATACTTTCTGGTTGACTGCTTTCTTCTAACTTATACTAATTCTGAGCTTTACTCTGTTAAGGCAATGGATTTACTGAACATAGCTGATTCAAAAAATAAATTAACAAGGGCAGCTAGATGGTGCAGTAGATAGAGCACTAGCCCTGGAGTCAGGAGTACCTGAGTTCAAATCCAGCCTCAGACACTTAATAATTACCTCGCTGTTTGGCCTTGGGCAAGCCACTTAACCCCATTGTCTTGCCAAACAAATCAACTAACAAGAGGTTCTTAGAGGCCTACTATGTGCCAAACAAAATGCCAAGTACTTGGGGCTTTCATATCAATGATGAGCATTTCCTGTTAGTTAAAATGTAACTAATATGGAATTTCCTGATGTTATTTGTGGCTTTCCATATCTACTGCCTACCAATTATTTTCTTGAAGGAAGGGTTTGTGACTTATTGCCTTGCTATTTCACTGTAGATCGCATGTCTTTGGTTTCTCTTATTGCTTTTTTCTGCCCACATCTTCACCTGTCTTCACCTTTGGAGTGAATTCAATGACTATCACTAGCACAGTGTACACATGCTCAAGTCATATAACCATCTCACCAAGAATCAATCCCACAAACCATCCAGCAGTGGCCTCAAAAAACTCTGTTTACAGAGACCTAAAAGGAGCTGACTAAAAGCTGCTGAGAGATATTTACTTTGCTAAGAAATGTATCAAAAAGATATAGGGAACAATTTATGTAAAGGCACTCAGGGAGAAGTTGGAAGGCTGGAGTATGGGGAAGCAGATCAGTTGGGCTAGGACATCAAATACATTAAAGGCAATGATACTTAGAAAGGCAGTAGGGATCCAAATTATGGAATGGTTTAAAGATGAGGATCAATTGTGGAGATATCAACTCTAAAATTCTGAGTGTTCCAACTTTGACTTTCTATGATTCAATGAGAATATGACCAAGTAAAAACTCAAATGTTTATTGTTTTATATACTGATAGCTTTTAGTATTCCTGACTGAGCTAAATATGATGATTTTGTGTCTTTATTATTAAAATGATTTCTTAAATATATTTATTTGTTTCTTGAGTCCATTAGCTTAGTGGAAGATTAATTTGTGTAATCAATAGGAGTCTCTCTGAAAGCTTAATTACTTTGTATAGGAAATCTATTGATTTATGATGAGTAAGTATTGGTTGGAATATGTATTAAGCGGTACTTACAGGCACACGAAATCTTTTTGCTTGTCCATAGGTGTACCCTAGGAGGGGAAATTCAAGCAAAACTTCCCCAATTACCTCTCAACTGGACCAAAGATTGTATCCTGGAAATTTTATTTCTTTTACAGCTAGACCTTTTACCTTGGACCCTGTCAACCAGGTTGCTTTGCATCTGGCTTGGCCTACTCTTTCAGGCAAGCCCCAGTCACACTCCACTTCCTTCCCTTTTCCCAGTATCCTTCCATCCCCTTTCTCTCCTTATCCCCAGATTTACCTACACTTGTGTTCCAGTTTGAAATAATAACCAAATCGATTCTGCATTGTTCCCACAAGAGCTAAGTCAATGACCTGTGGAGGTTTGCCTATTGGCCCCCAATATCCAATGTGCATGGTCTCCCCCTAAAATTTAATCCCATATGTACCTTGTCAGAGACTTTTCTATGCTTTGTCTAATTGAGTCCTCACGACTTGGCACAAAGTAGGCTTTAATAAAAGTATTTTTCATTCATCCTTCAATTAGCCATGAAAAACTTACTAATGTGAATTTTTTAATCCCAAATAATCTGATTCTGCAATGCTCACATTATCAAAAGGGATCTGGTTGGTACTCTACTGCTTTTTGCTCCTTAACACCAGATCATGGAGCAACCTAAGTTGAATCCCGTTTCTTGGAGAAATGTTGATATAAGTTATTGTCCCTGTGCACGAGGTGCTTGTGTGATCAGCTTCTACGGTAAACAAAACTAATAAAACAGCAAAAGGAACCCAATAGGAGCTCCCACCAACAGGGCCTCCAGGGGATCCAGCAGTTAAGGTATGGTACTGATGCCATTCAACTTGATTAAATGCCACTATAGCAATGGGTGAGTCAGTGTGCCTCTCTGATTTCAGATTCCATGATTTGACAAATAGAAATGTGAATCTGATGTTATAGACCATAGGGCAGTACTCTTACTTTTCAGCAGAGGAATGTCAGAATGAAAATACTTTTAATCCCCTTACCATGGTAGGGTGGGTAGTTGGTGGATAGGATAGACTGAATGGAATAGTAAATAAATAAGATTGAGATCATAAGGATCAACAACATGACTAGAGTAGTTAGCCAGGCTTGAGGTGATGAGAATCAGGACTAAGATGGTGACAATGAGAATATAAAAGAAGAGATGAAAAAGCAGAAAATTTAAGAAACATTTTCCTTATACCATTCTTATTTAAACACACCTATAAATATGAGTATACCCAAGGTATACTGGTGCTTGAAATGCCAGTCCATGCCCTTCCATCCATTCTAATACAGCTTAAGGAATTAGAAGGTCATGGATTGGTTTTCATTTGGTAACTGTATCCCAAGGACCAAGCATAGTGCCTAGCAAACAGTAAGCATTTAATAAATGTTTGCTGAACTGAATTGAATCTAATGGTAACAAAGTAGACATAGGAAACCAAGGATAAAGTCAAAGAAGATGTCAATGTTTCTTGCCTGAAAAAAAAGAGGCCAAAAGAAAAGATAAATTTTGAAAAGGGAAATGCCTTGCTGGGAAAAATGAACTTAAATTGAGTTAATAATGGGATATCCTAGTGTATATGTGTTTCAGGAATTTAGAAATATGGTATGAAATTGGAGAGGAGAATTGAAAGCTAAAGATGGACATTTTAGAATTATACAATTATCAATAGAAAGGTGAAAATGTGAAATATGAACTGGTGTCAGATTGTAGAAGGCCTTGAATGCCAAACTAAAGAGTCTGTAATTAATTCTGTTGGCAATGGAGATCCACTGGAAGTTTCTGAGCACAAGAAGTAATGTGTTCAAAGTTAGGTCAAAGTTATGACAAAGAATAATCTGATTAGTAATGTTTAACAAAGGCTAAAAGTAGCAGATGATGGAATTTGTAAGCAAATACAATAATTCACATAAAAGGTACAGAGGTAGTGGGAAGAGGAGAGACATCAACTTCAGATAATATAGTGGCAGAAAGTAAGTTGGAAACTAAAATGAATGTGAGAGATCAGAGAAGTTGGATTATCTAAGAGATAATCATTTCTTTCATGGATCACCTTAGAGGAGTCTAGAAGTTGTCTTAAAATGTTTTAAAATGCATTAAATAAAATGCATATCACAAAGGAGGCCAAATATATGGAAAGAAAAATTATTTTTACCATACAATTTCAAAAGTGTCCTAAAATGTATCCACCGAGAATACAAAGTTAAAAACTTCTGATGTAAGATATACTGTTACCCTGATCTTTCCTAAATTAGTCCACCAAATTGTTAACCTTTGTGAACAGGTTTATGATCATGGGGAAGTCAAATCTGGGCAAATGGTCTTGTAACTTCCTGGGTTTGACTTAGTAAATAACGTTGTGGATGTGTAAAGTCTTTCTTAATTTTACCAGCATGTCTCAAATACAACTAAGACGTTGGTGCTGGTGCTGACCCTCAGTAGCCCTCTGACAGGGCTGAGGGGAGAGTTCCAGGGCAGGGGAGCTGCAGAAGCCATCTATGGTCTCCTCTGGTGTGAGGAGCTCGAAGTCCACACCTCCATTAAGACTGAATCCTCTTCCCAGTACAAACACAATCACAGACTACTTCTGCCCCAGGCACAGGTGTGTGAGCAGAACCAGCTCAGCTGACAATTGGGAGAGGGATGACCTCAGCCCAGGCTAGAGCCTGCTATGGATTGAAGACAAAAGGATTGAACAGCTTCAGTCACCTTGTCCAGGCCAAGGAAGAAGGCCTCAGTCAAGGTCACAGCACTCCAGAGAAAGCAAATAGCACCCCATACTGGCCAGCCACAGAAATTACATGCAGTGAGTAAAACCTCTAGGGATCCCAACACCAAACCTCTATGAACCAGCCCCTCCCCAAATTAAGGAGAATGAAAAAGGTCAGTGGAAAAGTGAATCCATAGAAAAATGCTGGGAAAGAAAAGACCCTAACAACTCAGAGAGACCTAGAACCTCTGAGGAGAATATGATCCAGTCTCCAGAGCAGAAAGACTTCCTTGAAGAAATCAGGAAAGAGTTTTAAAATCAATTGGAAAATTTGAGAAAAGAAATCCAAGAGAAGATTAGCACCTTGCAACAAGAAAACCAATCATTGGAAAACTCAATCGGACAAATACAAAATGAGAATAATTCTCTCAGATCCTCAATTGGTCAAATGGAAAGTGCTTTCAAAAATAGAACTGACTAAACAGAAAATGAGTTGAAAAAGATAAAAAGAAAAAACTCAAAAACTGATTGAAATTCAAGAACTCTGAGCTATTTCAGTATCTCTCCACCAACCTACCTACAGCAACAAGTTGGCCTGAGATTCATCTGCACAGCCATGACACAACACAGGCTTATATCATTGCTCATCCCTATCCCCATCTCCTCCCTCCCTCTGAGACTACATTTGAACTCAGGTCCTCCTGGCTCCAGGGCTGGCACTCTATTCACTGTGCCACCAAACTGCCCTCACTATGAGCCAGACATTATATACTAAGTGATGAATTAATCACCAATAAATGGAGAGCACCAAAATCACAACTATTTTAATAAATGTTGAAAAAAATCTTTGTTAAAAATACAGTATTCATTTATATTAAAAAACATTTTACAAACTGGCATGGAAGTCTCCTTTTTAAAATGATCAGAAGTAGATGTTTAAATCTAAGACAGTCTTTCATATATTGGAGAAACTCTAGCAACTTTTGCAGTACAAGAAGAAATCAGGCAGGGATACTTGTCTCTAAACCATTTGAAGAAATATTAGTTATAGCAATGAAGACAAAAGGAGAAAAAACTGTCCTATTGGCAGATGTCATGATGATGAATATAGAAAACTGCAGTGTTTTCAAAGAAATAAACATAATTACAAAATAAATCCATAAAATACAACAACATTTCTATAGAATATGAATAAAAAACAAGAAGAGCTTGAAGAAGAAAATCCCTTCAAAGTAACTATAAAGCACATTAAAAATCCAGGATTTAATCTATCAAGATTGAAGCGAATTTTATTTTTTTAAGGTTCTTGCAAGGCAAATGGAGTTAAGTGTCTTGCCCAGGGCTACACAGCTAGGTCATTATTAAGTGTCTGAGGTTGGATTTGAACTCAGGTACTCCTGACTCCAGGGCCAGTGCTCTATCAACTGTGCCACCTAGCCACCCTTGAAGCAAATTTTAGAGAAATATATCTATCAAACATTCTTTAGACTTTTTTTCTGACATGGACTCCTTTGGCTATATGGAAAAGTCTATGGCACCGTTTTCAGAAAATGCATGAACCAGAGTACATAAGATTACAAAGGAAATCAAGCACACAGTTTGTCCCATCTAGTTCATGGGAAATTGAAACCCTTGAAACCTGTCTGTGGACCCCTTGAGTATCTGTGGCACCCAGTTAAAACAAACTTCTGTTATGGACAAATAGACATTATCATGGTTGGAACAATTCAATAAAATAAAATGGCTAATTTAATTTGAAGATTTTGTGCTATGCAAAAAAATACTGAGGGGATAAATTTTTCACATAAACAATAATTTCAATTATATAACCTTAAAAGCTTTGGAAGAGAAACAGCGGAGTGAGAAAATGTATTCATTGAATATCACTGATAAAAATCTGATGTCCAAACTAGAAAGGGAATATGCAAAAATTTCTAACACTAAGAGTCATTGCCAAATTAAAGTGAGATCTTCCCCATAAATGTGAAAAAATAATGTTTATAAGAATAACTGAAAACTATAAGTGATCATAGGAATATATGCTTTGTAAGACCAAGTGAAAAAAAAACAAATCAAACCATCTCTCAGGTTTTAACTTATTCCATGCAAACTGGCAAAGAGAGAAAATTGAAGAGTCAGTGCCATAAGACCTGAAAGAAAAGAGGCACAGATGGGGAAGCTGTGAAATGCTAAAATAATTCTGGATTTACTGAAAAATGGGAGTAAACTGTCCATACCCTTTAACTCTTTATCACTAGAGAGGGTGGGAAATGTTTGTAATTTAACAGTAAAATGCTCCAATAACATGTGTGGATTTGAGAAAATATATTATTGGCATGTAGGCTGTTACTGGAGAGATGACCTTGCTAGAGGATCCAAAATAGCTACTTCAAAGATGATATTAATATTTCCAACTCTGAAATGGAGAAAAGGGTGGTACCAGTAATCAAAATAAAGATTTTAGGGGAATGGATGATGATTTTAAACATGTTGGATTAGAGGTGACAGTGAAATATCCTGAAGCCAAGGAAAGACAGAATTTTGGGATAGAATGGATAGAGGAGCTGATCAATGGTTAGGGTCAAGTAAGCTGTTTCAGTAGAGGAGGAAGAGGCAGAAGTCATGTGAGAGTTTAGATGGTATGTGGTAATATCAACAATTCTGATTTGCAAATGCAAGATGAAAACACTTTATATTTTATCATGATATGAAAGCAGAAAACCCAATCCATTTGGGTGAGGAATGAATGATTTCTCTCTCTAAAATGAAGTAATAAGGGACTGAAATAAACCAATACATTTATATGTATGATTACTGTAATTAATTGTGGTGCAATGTGGACTGCAATTGAAGCAGTTGCAAAAAAGATGGTTACCCAACAGGTCCCCCTGAAGAGATCTGATAAAGGCCTTTATGTTAAATGCCAAATTATGATACAACAGTATATTGCAACAAATATAGGTGCAATCCTATTTGAAAGAAGAAAAACAGATGAATTCCTTTGAAGTCTATAAGTCTACAAAGGAAAGTACCTTAAAATATTCTAGGTCAATTAGGTTCATATAGAAAGATGCAATGATGCACAAAGGGGAGAAAAGGATATGAAATTCACCTAAGTCAACTTTGCTATTTTGCAGTAATAGCTCTTACAATAGGTTCAATAGAGTAGGGTATTGAAAGATTTGAGTGAGAAATTCTTGGACTGACAATTGATATGAGTTATCCGTGTTGTTCATGTGCCCTATGGATAATGAAAAAGTCTCAGCCTAGAAAGAAAGAATTGTCTAGATATAGACCCTTATGAGTTTGTTAAACTCCCAAACCTCTAGGAAGTTGTCCAAAACCAAACAAAGAATGAAGATGAAGCCATCATTTAGCTACAACAATGTGTAAATGGCAAAAATTGATAGGAAGCAAAGATTGCACAGCATGGAGACAGTCAATTCTTTTTTGTTTGGGTTTTTTTGCAAGGCAATGGAGTTAAGTGACTTGCGCAAGGTCACACATTTAAGTATTAAGTGTCTGAGGCTGGATTTGAACTCAGGTCCTCCTGAGTCCAGGGCCAGTGCTCTATCCATTGAGAAGCCTTGAAAGGATCAATTCTCAGTAAAAACTGATTCACTGTAAAAAAAATCTGATTCATTTTTATGACTGCAAATTGAGAAACCATGAACAAAGGAAAATTCTCACATATTTAAAAGAGTAGGAATGTAGAGGGTGTTATACACAACGACTCCAACAACCTAGAATTTGTTCTATAGCAATATTGCTTATCTTTTCAAGACACAGTACTACATATTTAAACATAGTAAGCAGGGATGTGAACAAAGAGTTTAAAACTCCTTTTTTTTTTTAAGGCAGTGGGTTAAGTGGCTTGCCCAACGCCACACAGCTAGGTAATTATTATTAAGTGTCTGAGACCAAATTTGAACTCAGGTACTCCTGACTCCAGGACTGGTGGTCTATGCACTGGGCCACCAAGGCACCCCTAAAAACTTCTTTGACAAAAGTCATACAACTTCTTAGCTCCCTGGAGGATTTTGCTCACTTTGAAAACAATAGCCTTATAACTGCAGCTTTACAATTTGTAACCTTGGGAAGTACTACTAAGACAAATACTCTATATGTACAAGGATTTTAACTGTTGGCAGAATTTTTTCCTATGTTCCTGTGGTATTTGTTCCAATAAAAAAGGAATTCTACTCCCAAAGGTTTTCCTTTCCCTCTAGGCCCAGATTCAATGTGAAGTAATTGCTTTGATTTCTTTCAACATTTTGCAGGAAAATTCTAGGTTCATCTCAGTATTTACAGTTGTAAATTCGTGACAAGAAAAATGGTAATTTCCTGGAGAAAAATATGTCATCAGTGATAAACAACCTGAAATGCAGCCAAGCAGGTAATGCATTATGGGTCAAAAACTACACCCTAGACAATATGGCATATGCAGGTAATACAGAAAATGTCACATTGGAAGGAGGAAATATTCTTTTTTAAAACCACAACATCCACAACAAATCAAAGGGCAGGGCATAAGTTACTGGTTAACGCAAAATCTGAAGAGGCAGAGGGACGCAGGCACAAGTTTCAAAAAATATAGCACAGTAAAGCTAAGATACTTATTGAGTCACTAGGTGGTAGAGCAGTTCCAGTGCTGGGCCTCCAAGTCAGGCAGACCCAAGTTCAAGTATGACCTCAGACACTTAGTAGCTGTATGATAACAAGCAAGTCACTTAATCAAAGACTGCCTCAGTTTCTTCAAAATTGAAATGTGATATTTAGCAGCATTATCTCACAGGATTGTCGTGATGATCAAAAAAAGAAAATACTTGTAAAGTATTTAACAGAATATATAGTACATAGTAGATGCTTATATCTTCCCTTCTTCCTAATACAATTAACAGTCCAAAGATCATCAGGCACATTAGCTGAATGTAAAACCTGAGCAGTAATCACTAGATAATTACTAGAGTAATGTTAATAAAGACAGAAGATTAATTGAGATAAAATTACACCTGATATGAGGGAAGCAAGTTTTGTGCGTGTAAGTGAATTTCCATTGCTCAACAAAAGATGAATTGATCATTAATAAAATATATTTTTCTTAATGAAGTCATCCACAAAAACAAAGACAGAGCCTACTAACTTTACTTTTTAACTATTTAAACAATTACTGACAGCTAACAAAATTTTTCATGAAGGAGAAAACCATCTATACCTATTTCCACTCTCCCAGCTGAAGTCCATGCTACTTGCCTATAAGTGTTTTGGCACTCAGAATGAAATAAAGCTTGTCTTTTTCTATGCCATGTGCCACTTTGTGGTACAATAATAAGACTTTCAAGATAATCCTCAGGGCACAAGCAAATGACAGGTTGAAGTCAAACTGAATAATAAGTTCCTGATTGAAAACACAATGGATACTGCTTCCCAGTTGACTTTTGTTAGATTTTTGTAAACTCAGTTGAATAAAGACATTCATATCCACTTTCCTGTAGTTCATGCTTCTAGCAACTTCTACCATCAAAAATATATTCAAGAATTTGGAAATCAGCAATAAACAGACTCTGAGGAAAACTGCTATAACAAAACACACAAACTTTACATACAGGATATCCCTAGGGGAAGTCTCAAACCTAAGAATTGTGGCGCACTAGATACAGGAAGGAGATACCATGATGAGAACATGAATAGGATTTGAGTGAGGGGGCTGTGCTAAATCACCAGTATTACTTTCTCCTCCAGAGCCATCTGAGTTTAGTGGCCATATGTGGATCAGGACAACCGGAGATGGTCCTGAATAGGAGGCAATTAGGTTTAAGGGACTCACCCAAGATCACAGGACTAGGACGTGGCAAGTGTGTGAGGCTGGATTCAAACTCCCATCCTCTTGATTCCAAGTTCAGTTCCATAGTTGCTCCCAACAGAGATAGCAGAAAGACTAACCAACTATGTGTTTTATATTATTATCTCATTTGATAACAACAACCCTGTTAGACAAGTGCTTCTATCATTACCATTTCACAGTTGAGGAAACTGAGACAATCATTGGCTAAGTGACTTGTCAGATCATACCTGAGTTTTATACCTACTATTAAAATTCAGACACTCAATGAAACCCTAAATTTGGTGGAGAATTCTAAGAACAACAAAAAGGAATTTGAAAGGTGAATCTGAGAAAAGGAGAAGGAAGAAATATACCTGATACTGGATGGGACAATGAATACTTAGGAAAATAGAGAGAAGGCTTAATTGATTTGCTTCTCTTCTCTACCAAGAAAAACGATGATCATTTTGGAAAGGATACTATATTATCTACTGAAAATTGGAAAAGTTGAAAGAAAGGATAGGCCCACTCTTGCGGTGGGTGGGTGGGTGGGCTGATGAGAAATTATTACAGAGAGAAGATAGATGTGCTCAGTTCTTTGTTTCTGTCCTCTTTGCAGATACGAATTGTCTTTGCTTCAAAATGACAGAACAAAAATGATTAGAGGAATTGGTACTAAGTAAACAAAAGAAAATGGTAATAGAGCACCTACTTGCCCATGAAATATTCAAGTTACCTACTGCATATTAACTACATCCCTACATACTGAAAGAATTGGAAAGTTAGGTTACAGAATCACTGTCAAGAATAGTTAAAAATGGAAACCAAGAGAAGAAACCCAAGAGTTCAAAATGACAAATTTGCACGTATGAATTCCAATTGTGTAAAACCTGAGATATTTTTCTAAGTCTGTCCTGGGGAAACACTTAAATCACTTCTTATGTACTCATAAATCTCAGAAATGTAGGAGAGGTGGGGGGGGGGGGTGGGGAGAGACAGGCAGAAGTTATCCAACTCTTTACAGAAGTAGAGGAAATGATGGAAGGGAGCTGGAAATTATTACCAAGGGCTTCTAACAAATGGAAGTGCGTGAATGTATGTGTATTTTTCTGTTGAATGCAAGAGCACTGGACTTTGGAAATTCAAATGTTACCATCAGAGATTATAAATCTGATCCAGTATTTTTTGTTTCTTTTTTCTAATTTTTAAAGTGAAGTCAGGTATTTAAGTAGATAGAGCACTGATCTTGGAGTCAGGAGAACAAGAATTCAAAGTAGGCCTCAGACACTTGACACAAATCAAAAGCAATTGCTTATCATGGCACCACCTACCTGATGTTATGGTCTTCTTAAAAAATGTAGAACAAATATCATCGTCACATCACATTAGCATGCAAAAAAGAAATACATTCAAGGGCAGCTAGGTGGCACAGGGGATAGAGTACTGGCCCTGGAGTCAGGAGGAACTGAGTTCAAATTTGCACACAGAAACTTAAGAATGGCCTAACTGTGTGACCATGGGCAAGTCACTTAACCCCATTGCTTTAAATAAATAAAAAAATTAAATAAAGAAATATTCAGCATTCTCAAATCCAAACAAGTGAACAAGCATTTACTAAATGGCACCTACTATGTCCTAAGGACTGCGCTAAGTACTGGGAATACAAATAAAGGTCCCACAAAAATCTCTGCTTTTAAAAAACTCACTAATAGGAAAAACAACTAGCAAAATACAAAAAAGTAAAGATGATTGGAAAAGACAATTTAGATAAGGTGATACTTAAGCTGGGACTTGAAGGTAGTCATGGAAGTCAGGCCACAGAGATAAGGAAGAAAAGAACCTTCAGATATAGAGGGTAAGTTATGCCCAGAATCAGGAGAAGGAATAAGGCCAATGTCACTGTATCATAGAACATTTGGGGGAGAGATAATAAGAGTACCTGAAAGGTGTGAAGAAGACAGCTTGTGAATAGTTTTAAAAGCAAAACATTATTTTTATTTGATCCTGGAGGTAACAGAGTCTCATGAGGTGAATTAATAGGGGGGATGATAATGCTCCTCATTTCTTAGAACACAATAATATTCCATCACAATCATCTACTAGAACTTGTTCAGTCAATCCCCAGTTGATGGGCATTCCATATATTTTTATTTCTTTGCCACCACAAAAGAGCAAATTTAAATAATTTTGCACATATCGGTACTTTTCCTATTTTCTTTTAAAATCTCTTTGGATTTCGGACCTAGTAGTGGTATTGCTGGGTCAAAACGTAAGGACAGTTTTATATCCTTTTGGGAAGAGTTCCAAATTGCTCTCCAGAATGTTAGGATCAGTTCATAATTCAACCAATGGTGCAATAATATCCCAATTTTCTCAGTCCCCTCCACATTTGTCATTTCCCTTTTCTGTAATACTAGCCAATCTGATAGGTGAGAGGCAATACATCAGAGTAGTTATATAATTATAATATATACACTTTTATGATATAATAAATATACATAGATGTTTTCCATAAACATATCTATATCTATATCTATATCTATCTATACATATATATATATATATATATATATATATATATATATATATATATATATATATATATATATATACAATTATAAACTTGGCTTTCAAGGACAATTGAGAAAATAGAAAATGTACCTGCCTGTTTGTAACAGAGATAGGTATGAAGTATTGTATAATGTAACAGATGTGGTTGATTTTGTTAAAAAGTTTTTTCCCCTTCTTGTATTATTCTTTGTTATGAGGGATAGCCTGCTGGGCAGGTGGCTGGTAGTGTTATATTTGGGAATGAGGATACCGGGAAAAAGACAGAATAAAAACTTCTTTAAAGAATTTAAAAATAAAATCTATGAGTCTGATCTAGCAACACAGAAGTGAATACATTACTATGTTATTGTATGTCTAGTATTTAGAACAAGCAAGCTGACAATCCTGTCATATACTCCTTTTTTAAATCATTCTTATTAGAATACACATTCTCTTCTGGGCAACACATTTTAGTGAAGACAGTAACAAGCTGTAATGCATCTAAGGGAAAAGAACTAGGACTGTGAGTGAAGAAACTAGGATATACCATAAGAGCTACAGCTGTAGGAATTCTGATTATTTTGCCAAATTGATGTCTTCAACGATTTGAAGGGCTTTCATGCAAAAAGAGGGCAGTCCTGGGGCATCTAGGTGGCACAGTGGATAGAGCACCAGCCCTGGAGTCAGGAGGATCTGAGTTCAAATATGACCTCAGACACTTAATAATTACCCAGCTGTATGGCCTTGGGCAAGCCACTTAACCCCATTTGCCTTGCAAAAGCCTAAAAATGGGGGGGAGGAAGTGTGGTACAATGGGTCAAAGTTCCTGAAAAGAATATTTTGGGACAAAATAAGGAAAAATCTTTCTAAAAAATCAAAACTTTCTGAAAGTAGATTGAGTTGCCTTAAATAGGAGAAAATTCTGTAATATTACAGGAATTCAAATGAGAAGCAAGAAGAATATTTCTTATAAACTGCACAGAAGAAATTTTGGTTGAGGCATAGGTTGTACCACATGAAAATTACAACCTTTTCCTACGCTGATATTCCATGATAATTGTTCCAATGAAAATATATTAAACACTATTGTAGGGGTGGCTAGGCAGTGGATAAAGCACCGGCCCTGGAGTCTGGAGTACCTGGGTTCAAATCCAGTCTCAGACACTCAATAATCACCTAGCTGTGTGGGCAAGCCACTTAACCCCATTTGCCTTGCAAAAAATAAAAACCTAACAAAAACTACTATTGTGAATTATTGTCTTGCCCTAAAGCAGACAACAAGATAAAAATGATTTAGCTCCTATCCTCCAGGACATTTAGTATAAGATATACCATAAGGCAAATTAACTTCTATATAAATAAGAGTATGAAAAAATGAACAAGTAAAATACAAACACTAAAAGAACCTTAGTATAATACTGCTCCTTGGCAGGAGCACCAGTAGTTTTTGAGTTACCACTAATATCATGCACTAAATGACATTCATAATGAGGATTTTTAATCAGAAGATGATGAAACCATGTTCAGTATACTCTGCAAGTAAGACATGGAAGTGTCTAATATAGTTTAAGAAGTGGTTTAAAATTAATATAGTGCTTAAAATGACAAACCATTTGCTTGGGCAATTCACATATATAAAACTGGAATGTCAGCAATGTCAGATAAATTATTACTATATAGCATAATATTCAAGCCACCAGCTTCATTTCCATTACAAACTTCATAATATTTTCAAAAACATTGGGAATTCTCTACCATGTAGGTTTAAAAAAAAGACCTGGGATAGACCACAAAAATATCTATCAACAAATAGGAATTGTTTTCTCTTCTTTCTCATATCTCATTTTGAAATGATAGGGCTTTTACTTTATATAAAGAATAATTTAAAAAAATGAAACATTTCTTTTTTCTTGCTCCTCCCTTCTCAAAATCCATTGGAAAAACAAATAAACCAGTGAAACCATTAAGTGCACCATCCAGCAAAACAAATATTTGCATTTGTCATTTTCAAAAACACATATATTTCTGTCCTGAGTCCATCATTCTGTCAGAAGGTGGACAATATACATCATAATCAGACTTCTGGAATTTGGGTTGATCAATTTATTCATCAGAATTATTCAATTATTAAATCATTGAAAAGTTGTCCATCTTCATAATGCTATTGTTGTCATATTAATCTTTCCCCTTATTCTCTCGCTTCACTCTATATATTAGATCATAGAAGTCTTCCAAGGTTTTTCTGGAATAAACCCTTTCCTCATTTCTTACAATACAATATTCCATTTTGCTCATATGCCACAATTTGATTGGCCATTCCAGAATTGATGAACACCCCTTTACTTCCAGTTCTTAGGCATCACAAAAAAGAGCTGTTCTGAATATCACTGGACAGAAGGGAACTTTTCCTTCTTTTTCCATCTCTCATGGAATACAAGCATCAAAATGTATGTAACTTTAACAACTTTTATGAAAGTTATAAATTCCTTTCCAGAATGTATGGAAGAATTCACAGCTCCAACAGTGCATTAATGCACTTGTTTTCCCACAGTCCTCCAAAACTTGTCATTTTTCTTTATTGTCAGTTTTATCAATCTGATGAACATGATGTGAAACTTCAGATTTGCTTGAATTTGCATTTCTCTAATTATTAGTAGTTTAGAACATTTTTTTTTCCATAGAGCTACTAATAACTTGCATTTCTTCCCCGGGAAATGACTATTCTTACTAACTGCATATCAACTGGGGAATGTCTTACACATTTATATCAGTTGTTGTATAGCCTAGAAATGATTCAAACCCTTATTAGAGAAACCTGTTGCAAATATTTTTCTAAAACCAGATGATTTTCTAATTTTAGCTAGTTTGTTTTTAAATTGTTTAAAAGTTTTTTGATTTTGTGTAATTAAAAATATCCATTTAGCTTCAGTAATCTTTCTCATTTCTTTGGTCAGGAAACTCCTCATACATCTGAAAGGTTATTTCGTCCTAATTTCTTTAATTTGTTTATTGTATCATCCTTTAAGCCTGAATCACATATCCATTTGGACTTTACTGTGATATATGGTGTGAGATGCTGTTCTACATACCATTCCATCTGATTGCTTTTCAGTTTTCTCAGCAGTTTCTGTTAAGTAATGAGTTCTTACTGTAGTGTGTGAAGTCTTTAGGCTTATCAAACACTAGATTTACTGTGTTGGTTTATATGTTGTGAATTCCATTTAAGCCACTGATTGCCTAGAACCAAATTACTCTGATGATTTGTAGTTGGGTTTGAGATTTGGTACTATTAGGCTCTCTTCATTGCCATTCTTTTTATTTTTTTGTGATAATTAGCCACTTGGGGTGGCTAGGTGGCACAGTGGATAGAGCAGTGGCTCTGGAATCAGGAGTACCTGAGTTCAAATCCGGCATCAGACACTTAATAATTATGTAGCTGTGCGACCTTGTGCAAGTCACTTAACCCCATTCCCTTGCAAAAAAAAGATAATTAGCCACATGAAGTATTTTTTCTATCTTTATAAAGTAATCCTCTGGTAGTTTAATTAGTATTATACTGCATAAGTAAATTAAGTAGAGTATAGTAATATCATTTTTATTATACTGTGTTAGTCAATTCATAAACAAGTAATAGTTATCCAATAATTCAGATTTGTCTTTATTTGTATAAAGAGTGTTTTGTAATTATACTTACAATATTCGTTTGCATGAATCTTAGGAGGTAAATTCCTACTTTATACATTGAGAAGATATTTTGAATAGAAATTCTTTGTATATCTTCCTCCTCAGAACTGTTGGTAATAGTAAGAAATATTGAAGATTTATGTGAACTAATTGTATTAATTTCATTTAACTCTAGCTTTTTCTATTGTACTCTATGCCAAAAGAAAAATTCTCCTTTGCCCGTGCCTGTTGTTTCAAGTTTTTTTTTTCTTATTTCTATTTCTAGCATTATAACAACTAGTTATGGTGATAATTCCAGATCTTACTGGAAAATCCATTTGTTATTCTCTATTACATAATATGCTGCCTTAAGGTAGCATAGTGGATAGAGTCCTGGGCCTTGAGTCAGGAAGGCCTGGAGTTCAAATCTGGTCTCAGATACTTACTTGCTGTATGATCTTGGGCAAGTCATTTAACATTTCTTTATCTTGGTTTCTTCAACTATTAAACAAAAATAATAACAACTACCTCACAGTTGTGAGAACCAAATAATATATTTGTAAAACATATAGAACAGTGTCTAGCATGCTGTAGCTGCTATATAAAGGCTTATTCCCTTCTTTGCCCTTCTTCAGTTTTAAATAGATGTGCTGTTCACTTGTTTTAGTCATGTCTGACTCTTCATAACCCTATTTGGGGTTTTCATATTAAAGATAATGGAGTGGTTTAATGTTTCTTTCTCCTGCTCACTTTACAAATGTGGAAACTGAGGCAATCAGGGTTAAGTGAACACACAGAGGCCATATTGAAATGAAGGAACACGGGTATTTCTGACTCCAGAGCCTGAACTAAATCCACTAAACCATCTAGCTGCCCCTTAGACAGATACTGCTTATACTAAGGAAACGTGCATTTAGTTATGTAATCTAGTGTTTTGTTATTTGGTATTGTTGTTGCTATTTAACAGGAATGGGTGTTGTATCTTGTGTACAGAACTTGTATCAAAAACTTTGTCCTCACCTATTTATACAATTACAAACATTTTATTCTTCTTATTAATATAGTCTATTATGTTAATATTTTTTCTCATAATGAAATAGCTCTGAATTCTTGGTATAAGTACACCAGGTTAATAGCATCTTTGTTAATAATTGATTTAAAATTTTTGAATCCATATTCATTAGGAAGGTAGGACAATACTTTTCCTTCTGTTTTGACTCTAGTTGTGGGTGTGAAAAACATATTTGCACCATAGAAGAATTTTGTAGAATACCTTCCTTTCCTAATTTGTCAAAGCTTTTTTATCGAAATATAATGGAATCTGGGAAGCTAGGTGGCACAGTGGATAAAGCACCAGCCCTGGAGTCAGGAGTACCTGGGTTCAAATCCAGTCTCAGACACTGAATAATTACCTAGCTGTGTGGCTTTGGGCAAGCCACTTAACCTCATTTGCCTTGCACAAAAATCCTAAAAAATATAATGGAATCAACCATTCCTTAAACATTTCACAGAATTTTCTATTAAGTCCATTAGATATCTGGATTTTATTTCCCCTTGGGAGTTAATTTATGGTTTATTCAACTTTTTCTTAAAATGGATTATTTAAATTATCTATTTCTTATTCTGTTAATTGAGAAATCTTATATTTTTATAAATATTCATCATTTTCATTTAGGTTGTTAATTTTAATGACATGTAATTAGGTAAAATATTTTCTAGTAATTTCCTTAATTTCTTCATTGTGAACTCTACATTTTATATAATAGTAATTTGTTATTCCAGTTTCTCTAAAAAGCAAATGAGCTAATCATTTATCTACTTGCTCACCTCATCTATGTGAGATCATTTCCTTCACCCTGTATCCATCTTTCGTCTTTATTGTGCTATCCCATTGGGGTGTAGGGTGGGTTTAAGAAAAATCAGTCCCTGTGGTGTGAGGGCTGCTAAACCTATCAGTGATTTAAGGGGGGTCACTACACCAAGTATGTGAAGTCTTCCACTGGTAGAATAGGTAGATGAGAACAATTCAATCCAACAGTCAGGAAGGCAGCTGAAACAGGCTCTGTGGAGTGTTTACAGTTTCGATAGATTCTTTTCAAGGTCATCCACTGCATCTAGGGCCATCATTAGTTGTCTTGACTCTGTCTTGTCACTGGACCATGCTATGATGACTTTGGAAGAGACATTGAGGCTAATATCTTTGTACAACTCAGCCTCACTTATATTCAATTTATACATAAATCAAAAGACAACATCTAAACTACTTTCTACAGAGAGTGCAACTATGATGGGTTGGCCATGTTGTTTGAATGTCAAACATACTCTTGCCAAAAAATGCTATTTTATGGAAAGCTCACATAGGGTAAGCACTCACAGGAGGATCAGAAGAAGCCATACAGGGACACTCTCAAGGTCTCTCTTAAGAACTTTGGACTTCATTGTACAGCATGGGAGACACTGGCATAGGACCTCCCAGCATGGTGGGCCGTCATCAGAGATGGTCCTGTGCTCTGTGACCAAGGAAGAATTGAAGCAACTACAAAAGGTAAATAGGGGGAAAGAAAAAGAATGTTATTCAATAATATAAAATGGTTACATCCCTTCACTGGAGAATGATACTCTTAACTCTTGAGAACAGTATCTAGTACTAAAGGGAGCAACTTAGACAGAAGGTATGGGCATAAGTTGATTTTGATGAAATGATTTAAAAAATAAGACATAAAAATGGAGTGTACTGGGACAGAAGACAGAGGGGATACAAAATGGGGTAAATTTCATCACATGAAGATGTGCAAAGGACCTACTACAGGGGAGGGAAAGAAGTGAGTGGGTGAGAATTGCTTGAATCTTATTTTCACCAGATTTGGCTCAAAGAAAGAATAACATATGCATTCAGTTGGGTTTAGAAATTCACCTTACCCTACAGGGAATTAGAAGGAGAAAGGGGGAAGGGAAGGAGGAACTGATAGAAGGGAGGGAAGAATCAAAGGGAAAAGTGAAAGGAGAAAGAAAAGGAAAGGAGACAAGTAGGAAGGCAGATTGAGGGAGCAGTAGACAGAAGCAAAACACTGATGAGGATGGATAGGGGAAAAGGAGAAAGAAAAGTACAAATGGAGGGGAGATAAAACAGTGGGTAATAGTTAGTAATTGGAAATGTGAATAGGATAAACTCTCCTATAAAATGGAAGTACATAGCAGAGTGGATCAAAAACCAGAATCCTTCAATATGCTACTTACAAGAAACACATTTGAAGCGGAGGGATACACCTAGAATAAAGGTAAAAGGCTAGAGAAGAAAGATTATGCTTCATTTGAACAGGACTCAGAAAATGCAAAAGCAAAAACAGATCTCATTAAAAGAGATAAGGAAGGAAAATATATCTTCTTAAAAGGTACCAAAGACAATGAAGTAATATCAGTATTAAACATTTATGGACCACATGGCATAGCATCTAGATTCTGAGAGGAGAAGCTAAATGAGTAAGAGGAAGACATAGAAAGCAAAATTATATTAGTGGAGGACCTCATAATTATATAAATCTAAGCACAAAATAAGCAAGAAGGAAATTAAGGAAGTGAATAGCATTTTAGAAATGTTAGATATGATAGACCTCTGGAGAAAATTGAATGGGAATGGAAAGAAATATACTTTCTTCTCTGCATTACATGGAACTACACAAAAATTGACCATTTATTAAGGCATAAAAGGCAAATATAGCCAATGTATACTTTTCAGATAACAATGAAATAAAAATCAGGTATAATAAAGGACCAAGGAAAGACAGATTAAATAACCTAATGTTAAAGAATGAATTAAACAACAAATCATAGCAATAATTAGGAATTTCTTCCAAGACAATGACAATAACGAGGCAACATACCAAAACTTGTGGGTTACAGCTGAAACAACTATAAGAGGAAATTGTATATCTGTAAATGCTTACATGAATAAAAAAGAGAAATAGGAGGTCAATAAATTGGACATGAAACTAAAATAGTTAGAAAAAGAAAAAATTAAAAGTCCTAATTAAATGTCAAATCAGAAATTCTGAAAATCAAAGGAGATTAAAAGTTAAAAAATTAAACTAGAGGTAGGAACACTATTAAACTAATAAATAATTATAAGTTATAAAAAACACTAAAATAGATAAACCTTTGATTAATTTGATTTTAAAAAGGATAAAAACCAACTTATAAGTATCAAAAATGTAAAGGGTGGGGGGCACAGCAAAGATGGAGACAGGAGAAGAGCTTCTCTTAAGTGCTCTCTATATAGTATTTCAAAAATTATAAAATAAGGACTCTAAGTAAATTTTTGAGAAACAGAACCCACAGAGAGATCCAGTGAGTCAGTTCTCCAGTCTAAAGTAACCGCAAAAATAGTGGAAAGGCTTGGCTCCACGGGGTTGGAGGAATGGCCTGCCAGAGTGAAGGAACTTCAGCCTCCTAGAGGCAGCCCCAGGGTGCCTAGCAGCTGTGGCTCACGGCAGTGGGGGAGTTTCCTGACGTCCACCCTGGGGATCACTAGGCACAATTTAGAAGATCAGCCTGGGGGGGGCTCTGCCAGGACACAGAAGCAGGTAGAACCAGTAAGTAGGCAACTGAGTCTTGAGGGGTCAGCCTACCAAGGGTGGGGAGTGGAGAGAGACTTCTGAGATTTGTCCTCTTTACCTGGAACAGGATTCTGGGGCTCTGACCACATTCACATCCTGATCACAGTCTAGGACCCCCATAGAAAAGCAGCCCCCCACCCCACCTCAGCCCTGTGACAGAGGGGCACGTTTGTGGTCATTCACAGACCAGGAGGGAAGACAGATCCTCACACATGGAGATACTTGTGGGGGGAATGTGCCAATAATACTTAAAAGCTCAGGGAGCACCCCAAAACCAGGCACAGGCTGGGGAAATGAATAAACAGAGGAAAAAAGAGGAACACCATTGAGAAATATATTGTCTGTGATCCCAAGAAGGATCAAAATACTGAATATGAAGATGAGGAAGTACAAGGTCCTGCATCTAAAGACTCCAAGAAAAATGGAAATTGGGCTCAGGCTATGACAGAGCTCAAAAAAGGTTTTGAAAATCAAGTAAGGGCGATAGAAGAAATAATGCGAAAATAAATGAGAGAGATGCAGGAAAAACATGAAAAGCATGTCAGCAGTTTAGTGAAGGGATCCACAAGAACACTGAAGAAAATAACATTTTAAAAACCAGCATAGGTCAAATGGATAAAACAGTTCAAAAAGTTATTGAGGAGCAAAATGCTTTAAAAAGCAAAATTAGGGGGCAGCCATGTGGTGCAGTGGATAGAGCACCGACTCTGGGGTCAGGAGTCCCTGAGTTCATATCTGGCCTCAGACACTTAATAATAGCCTAGCTGTGTGGCCTTGGGTAAGCCACGTAACCCCATCGCCTTGCAAAAACCTTTCTATAAAAGCAAAATTGGCCAAATGGAAAAGGAGATAAGAAAGCTCTCTGAGGAAAACAAAACCTTCAGCTGTAGAATAGAACGAAAGGGAGCTGCTGACTTTATGAGAACTGAAGACACAATATTTCAAAACCCAAAGAATGAAAAATTACGCAAAAACGTGAAATATCTCATTGAAAAAACAAATGATCTGGAAAACAGATTCAGGAAAGATAATTTAAAAATTATTGGGCTCCCTGAAAGTCACGATCAGGAGAAGTGCCTTGACCTCATTTTTAAAGAATTCCTACAGCAAAATTGCCCAGATATCCTAGAAGCAGAGGACAAAATAGAAATTGAGAGAATCCACCAATCTCCCCCAGAAAGAGATCCAAAACAAACAACCCCAAGGAATATGATAGCCAAGTCCCAGAACTCCCAAGTCAAAGAGAAAATATTAAAAGCAGCCAGGACATAATTCAAATATTGTGGAGTTTCATTCAGGATTACACAGAACTTAGCAGCCCTACATTAAAGGCTCATAGGGCTTGGAAAATAATATTCCAGAAGACAAAAGAGCTCAGAATGCAACTGAGAATAAACTACCCAGGAAAACTGAACATCCTCTTTCAGGGAAAAAGATAGACTTTCAATGAACCAGGGGAATTTCAAATGTTCCTGTTAAAATGACCAGAACTGAACAGAAAGTTTGACCTTCAAATACAAGACTCAGGTGAAGCATAGAGAGTGGAGGAGAAGGAGAAAATATGAGGGACTTAATGATGATGAGCTCCATGTGTTCCTGCATAGAAAAATGATACTGATTATACTCATATAAACCTCATTTTTTTTAGATTTTGCAAGGCAATGGGGTTAAGTGGCTTGCCCAAGGCCACACATCTAGGTAATTATGAAGTGTCTGAGGCCAGATTTGAACTCGAGGTTTTCCTGACTCCAGGGTTGGTGCTCTATCCACTGCTCTACCTAGCTGCTCCCTAAACCTTCTCATTTAATAGAGCAGGTAGAAGGAGCTTTTATCGATGAAGCACAGGAGAGAGATGAATTTGAAGATATAAGAAAATATTAAAAAGGAGTCAATGTGCGGTGGCTAGGTGGCACAGTGAATAGAGCACCAGCCCTGGAGTCAGGAGTACCTGAGGTACTCCACAACAGTGGAAAAATATGGAAGTAGCTTTTATGATGGACTTATCCTAAAGAATGTGATCCACCCACAACAGAGATGGTGGTGTTGGAACACAGACTGAAGCACATTCATCATCATCATCATTATTATTATTATTATTATTATTATTATTATTATTATTATTATTATTGTTGTTGTTGTTGTTGTTGTTGTTGTTGTTGTTGTTGTTATTTTATTGTTGTTATCTTATTTTTGTTTTTGCAGGGCAATGGGGTTAGAGTGACTTGTCTATGGTCACACAGCTGGGTGATTGTAGGATGCCTGGGGCTGGAATTGAACTCCGGTGCTCCTGGCTCCAGGGCTGGTGCTCTGTCCACTGTGCCACCTAGCTGCTCCTACTATTATTTTTTTTTTTTAATTTTAATTTTTTTTCTCTTTATTCCTCATGAGCATCTATATTTTTGGGGGGCATCATGTTTACTCTTAAACAAGAATATTTTAGCAATGCATAAAAACATCATTTGTACAAAATAAAAATAAATATAATAAAAAAAGAAAAATTCAATTTAAAGAAACAATAGACAACGTAAAACAGTTGGAGTGTACCTCCCAAGACAATCTCAGAAACTATATGAAAACAATTATAAACCACTTTTCCCACAAATAACTGGAAAAATGTCAATTACTCATGGGGAAGTCAAGTTAATATAACAAAAATGATAATCCTACTAAATTAAATTACATATACAGCATCAAACTAATGAATTACCAAAAGCTATTTTACAGAGCTAGAAAAAAAATGTAACAAAATTCATTTGGAGAACAAAAGATCAAGAAAATCAAGGAAATTATTGAAAATATATACAAAAGAAGGTGGCCAAGTTGTACCAGATCTAAAATTATATAGTCTTTGTCATCAATAACTGTTTGGTATTGACTACAAAATAGAGTTGTGGATCAGGGCAGACACATTAGGTACAAAAGAAATGGGAGTAAATGACTAAAGTAATATACTGTTTGACTCTAGTTTCTTTCATAAGAATTCATCTTTAACAAAAACTACTGGGAAAACTGGAAAATAACAGAAACTAGGCTTAGTCTACCATCTCATACCCTATACCAAGGTAAAGTTGAAATGGATATGAGATTTAAACGTAAAACATGATACCACTTGGAGAACAAAGAATAGTTTATGTGTCAGATCTATGGAAAGTACAGGCATCTACAAACAGACAAGAGATAGAAAACATTATAAAATGCAAAATGGATTAACTTATGTTAAATTACAAAGAGTTTGCACAAATAAAACCAATTCAACCAAGATTAAAAGGAATGCTATAAGATGAGAAACATTTGATAGTCAGAATTTATGATAAAGGACTCATTCATTCCCCAATTGATAAATAGTCAAAGGATATGAACAGGTAGTTCTCAAATGAAGAAATTCAAGCTCTCTACAGCTATATGAAAAAATGTTCTAAATCATTATTGATTGGAGAAATGCAAATTAACACAACTCTGAGGTACCACCTCACACCTATCAGATTGACCAATATGACAAAAAGGAAAATGATTAGTGTTGGAGGGGATGTAGGAAAACTGGAGTGCTCATGAATTGTTGGTGGACTTGTGAACTGATCCAAACTTTATAGAGAACGATTTGGAATTACTCTCAAAAGACAAAAAAACTATGCATACCCTTTGATCCAGAAATACTACTACTTGATCTATATCTCAAAGATACCATAATAAATAGGAAAAATCTCACATGTTCAAAAATATTTAGAGTAGTTCTTTTTTGAAGTGGCAAAGTATTGGAAATTGAGAGGATGTCCATCAATTGGCGAATGGGTGAAAAAATTATAGTCTATGAATGTGATGGAGTAGTATAGATCTTTAAGAAATCATGAGAGGCCAGATTTCAGAAAAGCCTGGAAAGACTTTCAGGAATTGATCCAGAGTGAAGTGAGCAGAACCAGAAGAATATTGTACACATTAAAAGCAATATTTTGTATTGATCAACTATGATAGACTTCTCTGCAGTACAATGATCAAAGACAATTTTAAAGGGTTTATGATGGAAAAGGACATCTAGAGGGCAGCTAGGTGGCGCAATGCATAGAGCACCAGCCCTGGAGTCAGGAGTACCTGAGTTCAAATTCGGCCTCAGACCCTTCATAATTGCCTAGTTATGTGGCCTTGCACAAACCACTGAACCCCATTTGCCTTGCAAAAACCTAAAAAAAAAGAAAGGAAAAGAAAATACCATATAAATGAAGAGAAGGAAATATGAAGTTTGAATTCAGACCAAAACATACTATTTTCAATTTTTAAAATATCTGTTGTTTTTTTTTTTCTTTCATGGTTTTTCTTTTTCTTTTTTTAGTTCTGATTCGTTTTTCACAACTAATATGGAAATATATTTAAATAGTTATACATGTATAATTCATATTAGATTAGATTTTTTTCTGCAAGGGAAATGGGGTTAAGTGGCTTGCCCAACATCACACAGCTAGATAATTATTAAGTGTCTGAGGCCGGATTTGAACTCAGGTACTCCTGACTCCAGGGCCGGTGCTCTATCCACTGTACAACCTAGCCACCCCAACATCATCATCATCACTAATCACCATCATCATCATAACCATCATCATAATAACTGGTCGTTATATTAACTTTAGTTTGCAAAGCATTTTATACACAGGATATTATATGACCGTCATAATAGCTTTAGAGGGCATGTACTTTAAGTAATTATCACACACTCCTAAGCTGAGGGAACTGAGCATGATTAATAGTGAAATGAATCCATGTCTTCCTGAATTCAAGTCACTTTGTCACTAAATGCTTTGATCTAAATTTTCTTCTGGGATGGGGGACAGATAGGTGGCACAGTGGATAGAGCACCGGTCCTGGAGTCAGGAGGACCTGAGTTCAAATCCGGCCTCACACACTTTATAATGGCCTAGCTGTGTGACCTTGGGCAAGTCACTTAGCCCCATTGCTGTAAATAAATAAATAAACAAACAAACAAACAAACAAATAAATAAATAAAAGAAAATTCTTTAAATAAATAAGTCTTCTCCTGGTTTTTGCATCTACACAAATATCTCCAGATTAGAGACAGGAAACTCAGAAAGGGAAAAAAACTATATAGTAAAACTTTAACTTTGTTGCACTGTTGACATTTACATGAGCCAAAAAGGGAACAGGGTGTAAAAGGAAAGGTCTAGATTCAAATCTTGACTACAATATTCATTATTTGGCCTATTTCTCCCCAAATGGAATTGTATCCTCTAGATAGGACATTCAGAAATCATACTCCAATCCCTGCAGCAATTAATTTACTCAACTTTACTTAGTTAATTTAATTAATTAAGCTGACCTCAATCTGGGGCATGCCTCACATCCTATAATGCCATTCACCTGGGCCATCCTGCCATTTGCCTTGGCTCCTCACTCATTACCTCAACCCTACCAATCCAATATGTTGCCAAAATCTACTAATTTCACCCTTGAAGCAGCTCTCCTTATACATTGCTGACAACTTGGTACAGTCCCTCATTATATCATGTGATGTTATTAATATAATAGTCTGCTTTTTGGTCTGTATCATAAATCACTTTCTGCTCTAATCCATCCTCCATCCAGTCACCAAAGAAAATTTCCTAAAGTGCAGGTCTGAACATGTTACCTTATCATTTTGTAAATTTTAGTGTCTCTGATGTTACCTTCAGAATCAAATAGAAAATGCTTTACTTGGCATTCAAAGTCTCTCAAAACGTTTCCTTGCCATTTCCAGTCTTCTTAGACTTTCTTATGCAGCCCCAAACACTCCAATTCAGGAACACTAACCTCCTTGTTGTTTCATGTATAAGACACTCCCTCTTTTTGCATCAAGCATTTTTTCTGCCTATCCCTCATGCTCTCTTTCTATATCTGAGTCAACTGGTGATACAATGAATGGAGAACTGGGCTTAGACTTTTCTGCATTCAAATGTAGCTTCCTAGAAGTGTGAGCTTTCTTAATCTGTTTACTCCAGTTTGCTCAACTATAAAATGGGGAGAATATTAACAAGTATCTAATAGGATTGCTGTGAGGATTGAAGAAGTTATTTATAAAACCTGCCCTTTCTTAAAGGCTGTATAAATATTAATTCCTTTGCCCCTTCATCTCTTTTTCTTGACTTCCTCCAATTCTAGCTAAAATCCCATCTAAGGCAGGAGACCTTTTTTTTAATCTTCAATGTCTAGCAGATTACCAGAAGGTGCTTAATAAATGTTTATTGACTGGCCAGAGCACCATCTTCTTGTATAATTTTTTTATAACATCTATAACTGCTTTGATTCAAAAAAAGATATGTAAAGTTTCCAACACTTGCAAGTATTACTTATTTGGAGTAAATTGTATTATTTGTAACATTCTAGAAAGTCAAATGAATTTTTGTGTGTCATCGGAAAACTTGTGAAAGAGCTTTAATATTGGTCCTTTTTGGTGGTGATGGTTTTAGAATAGTTATACATAATCCCAATCTCCCCTTAAAGCATTTCAAAGACTGAATTCATTATTTTCCTCGAAACTTTTCATTTTAAATAGCCTTCTTTGTTCTATCATGAAGTATCAACACTCACTTCCTAGAAGACATCCTTTTCAGGCTAACAGGATATATACTGTGTGAATAAGAGATGGGATGTTGTTTTCAGTCACAAGGCGTTTTCTCAATTCTCTATACTTGGTGTTAAAATTATCCAATTAAAATGTGTACAGAGTCTTTTGTTGAATTGACAAATTATATTCAGTGGGAAGTGAATGAAAACCCTGTATTGGAAGAGGTATACTGATTTTTGGCTAAGAGATATTCAGCTGAGGTCAACATGAATTATTTCTCCAAAGGGGATTGCATAAGGAGTCAAGATTTTTTTTTTAAGCTTCAATTGCTTTACACTGAAAAGGTGTCTTTTGCCAGAATAAACAAAACTCACATATGCTCTGTGAATGTCAGTGGCCCCGCTCACACAACACACACACAAACACAAACACACACACACACACACACACACACACACACACAAACTCATATTCATGCAATAGTTCTTTCATATGCTCATGCCTCCCAAAATGGCTACCAACGGCAAGACAGAAAAGATAACTGTTTGAATGAATTTAAGGGCTCTCACTGCACCCCCATTTTAGTTGGCATATATAGTTCACTTTGACCTGAGTGTGCACACACAAGCATGCATACTTCATATTTCCGTGTAAACATAGTTAATTGTCATGAAATAGTATGTAAATTGTGACGATTCAGATTCCAAAGAAAATATTTCGTGCCTCTCCTCACTGTCTCTGGAGAACATATATTTCCCAAATGTCTCTTGATACCACCTCCAACATTCTGTGCCAGTTCTAAATTCATTCCAGTGTTCAGGAGCACCTCAATTTCTAATCAGATTTGTTGCATGCAAAAAAAAAAGAAAGAAATGTGAGAACTAGAAGAAAAGTGCAAATGAAGCCACCTGGACTCTGGAAAAGTTGAGGAAGGTAGGAAACACAGTGGAATCCCTTTCTGACAATGAAATAAGATGACAGCCAACATCTTTATATAATAGGAGCTTTCAAGATAGAAAGGCCCTAATAGACCATACAGTCCAACCAATTTGACCTATATTTAAGGAGTTAATTTCTAGAAGGGTAGTGGAGGAAACAATCATTTATTACTGCTTTTTGAAAAGAGAGGAAAGCTCAATATACATTGACACACACCTTAGATTTGGAGAGACGAGATTTCAAATGGTTTAAAGAAAGAAAGGGTATGACCCCATGAATTAAAATTCTATAAATTGAACTATCAAAGTATATTATGCTCTTGAGAATGAAATACTGAAGACATATACAGCAAAAACTTCTAATGAGGATGAAGAGAAAAATAGACATAATCTATTAACTAATGTATTAACATATGTATGCACAAGAACCTCACCAAAAAAATTAAGTTTTTAAGAAGATATACATAATGGGAGGCTAGGTGGCCCAATGGACAGAGCATGGGCCCTGGATTCAGGAGGACATGAGTTCAAAGCCAGCCTCAGACACTTAATGATTACCTAGCTGTGTGGCCTTGGGCAAGTCACTTAACCCCACTGCCTTGCAAAAAAACTAAAAAAAAGAAGATATACATAGCACGAAATCATTAAGATTTCTATATGATCATGAATATATATATATATATATATATATATATATATATATATATATGTATAGTTTTTTTTGCAAGGCAAATGGGATTAAGTGGCTTGCCCAAGGCCACACAGCTAGGTAATTATTAAGTGTCTGAGACCGGATTTGAACCCAGGTACTCCTGACTCCAAGGCCGATGCTTTATCCACTATGCCACCTAGCCGCCCCCAAAGTCTTTCTTGACCTGGCCCCATCCTACCCTTCTAGACTGGTTGGTTTGTTTTTAAAATGGTCTAATAACATTGGCCTTCTTGCTTATCCCTCAAACAAGTTATTTGTCTCCAAGCTCCATGCTTTTTCAATGACCACCCCACATGTCTGCAGTGTTCTTCCTTTCACCTCTCTCTTCTAGCTTCCTCAGTCTCCCCTGCAACTCAATTCAAATTTCACCTTTCTCAGACATTGCCCCCCCCCCCTGCTGTGTCCTCCTTTCCTTCCCATATTGCCTTTCATCCAAACTGTTTATGTCTGATTTAATTCCACCATTAGGTGAGCTCTATAAGGATGAGGCCTGTTTTGCCACCTATCTTTGGACCCCCCCAGGGCTGAACACAGTGACTGAAACATAAAAGGCATTTAATGTTTCTCAGCTGTATCTGAAAAGTTTATCAGCCCATAACCTAAGTGAATGAAGCCAGGATCAACCTGAGGTGATAGACACATAAGATACTACCAAACCTGCACCTGATCTTTTGCCCCTCGCTGCTACAATCTTTACGAAGCTAATATTAGACAGCACAGGGATAGATTGAGTGGGACCTGGAGTCAAAAAGACCTAAATTCAAATCTGGTTTCAAACACTGTATGACCCCGAGCAAATGACTTAACATCTGTAAAATGTAGAATGTGTCAAACCCATGCTCTGAAGAAATAATATAGGAGTAATATAAAAATGTTAGGTTTATTATCACCCATTATGAAGTACTGGAAGAGGAATTTAGTACAAGATTACAAGATGAGAAATGTATCCTTGAGCTCTAAGAATTAACAAACATGACTTACCTTCCCTCTCTTATGGATGATAAATAACCTGGGCCACACTACAGTAGAACCTGTTCTAAATGTAAAGGAGTGGTTTGTTGTTCATAATAAGTCAAAAAAGAAAGCAAACTTGGAAATAAGATATTTCAAGTCAGAGTACATAGATTCTAGAAGAGGAAATTAAAAAAAAAAAAGAAATTCAGCAGCTACAGGTCTACAAACACCTAGAAGTACATTTTGCCGATTAAACTGGGCCCCTGAAGGAAGGACAAGCAAAATGTGTCAATTTTAAGGCTCAATTGTTTTTCAAAGGCTTCTACATTTGCAATGAGTCATCAATAGACATAGTCTTCCAGTTAATTTCTCTATTTATACCAAAACTATCTGAGGTAGTATTCAAAAAGGGAAGCAGAAAGAAAACTTGTGCTGAGAAGTGTGGCAGGTCATTTACTCTAATAAGCTAATCTTTGAAAATAGGAGCATATTCCTATTAGGTGTTGAGCCAAAAAAAAAAAGAGCAGGAGTTCTAGAGAGTTCATTTGTCTTATATAGGAGTTAATTTTATTAATGATTTCTGGTTTAAATTTTGCCCTCCACATTTTAAGATTCACTTGCTTAGACAACTTGCTCCCAGTTGTAGTAAGGAAAATGGTGAGTTGAGAGTTATTTTTTTTTGAGTTTTCTTATTCTGACAAGTAAGCCAGACACATGCAAAGAGATTACCAAAGAAACAAAAGGTATTGTTTTGATAATTAAAATAATACATTGTATTATTTATTGAACACAAATATTCCTGATAGATAATATGTTTTTGTAATGGGGAGGGACCATACATCTTGCAATAAGGAACTCTTTTGGTTAGCACTGAATTTTAACTCTCTCTAGAGCCCAGGTGGGGAAACTTTTTTTCTGCCAAGGGACATTTGGATATTTAATCATCAATCACAGGCTATACAAAATTGCCATCTTAATAATTATCCTATTATATCTGATCAAACATTTAATTAATTCCCCCCTAAAAGCTCCTAAATTTATTGAATTTCAAGTCCTGTTTGTAGTTGCCATGGCAGTGCCAAACTAAATGATTTTGTGGGTCTTGTCCAAGGGTCAGGTGTTCCCAGCCCCTACTCTAGAGAAGAAAGGCTAAACCTCTTTGTATATATTTTATTGGGTATTTTTTGTCCTAAAAGATCTGATCATCATAACCAGCCATTATGAAAATGCTTGGCTAGCTAAAAACAACAGCTATGCCTAATAATCGATGGGAATGTATGGGGTATTCAGGGAGGACTAACACTTCCTGTGTGAAGGTTGCATAGTCTTTTGCAGGGTAGCTCAAGTCATCTTTGCTGTCCACCTGACATTCAACTTTCACCTTTGACACTTTCACCTTTGCAGTGGTCACACTCCAGTAAAATTGTGTCTACAGAAGGGCTAAACCAGGTGAAGGGTAAATGACAGGCTTCAAAACCTGAATGAATTAGGGTAGCATCTACCCCAAGTATGTGGAGACTTTGCCCAGACAAATGAGAAGATGAGAATAATGTGTTCCAAGGCCCATAAAGATGGGTGAAGCAGTCACTGAGGGGTGCTTAGAGCTTGGTCAGACATCAAAGACCCCAAGGTCATCTACTGCATCCCAGGAGATTCCCTGTCATGCTGACTTTTGTCTTTGCCTTGGACTTCTATGATTATGGATAAGAATGAGGCTGATGACTTTTTTGCAACTCTGCCTCACTCGAATCCAATTCATAACTAAGTCATAACATCATCACCGTGTCATGGCACTGGTCCTCTTTGAAAAGAAGATGAACAACAATAGGAGCAAAATTGAAGTCTGGCAAATACTGCTGTAACAATTGTGATTATTGTGATCATAGGTTATAATTGTGATATATATAAATATATATATATATATATATATATATATATATATATATATATATATATATATACATATATATATAATTAAGCTACTAGCCTAGTCACTTATATTAAAAAAGTTATTTTCCTTTCTGATACATTTAGTCACATTTTTCCTATTAATGTTTTCTATACTATAGATAAGAAGAAAAAGCACAAATGCCATTGAATATTCCCTCAGTTTAGCACAGACATCTGTAGAGGACAGCCTAGACAGCAAGCATTAAGAAGTACCATGCTTATCCGAAAATTAATGGTCAAAATTCTGTATCACTAGGTCAATCATACCTTGTATGAGGCTTTATTGAATAGCACAGTTATCAATGAATCCTACTTGCTGAGGTTTTCCATAGCTACAAAGAAATATTCATATTAGTCTATAGTATTCATACTAGTCTACAGTATTATACTGAAACTGTTTTACTGGTTATAGAAATGCGTATGTGTGTGTGTGCGTGTGTGTGTGTGTGTGTGTGTGTGTGTTATACTGGTATAACTGAGAGACAGCCATATTTAAACACACAGAGATTGAGGTTCAAATCTTGCCTCTAAAATATACTGTCTATGACCCTGGACCGTTTCAGTACTCTAGGAAACTAAAAGAATCATTTGCAGAGAATGTGCTGATTCAGTAAAAAGCATTTGTGCTTTTTCTTACTTATAGTGTAGAAAATGTTAATAGAAAAAAATGTTTCTTAATGCATTAGAAAGGAAAGCAATTTTTTTTAAGTTAAGTGGTGATTGGGTTAGTAACTTAATCACAGTTACAGCCTATAATCACAATAAACACAATTGCAACTCATTCAAGAGTTGCTTAATGTAAAATCTATATCAGATTACTTGCTTTTTTAAGGAGGGAGGAGGGAAGGGTGGGAGGGGAAAAAATTTACAAAATGAATGTTGAAAACTGCCCTTACATGTAATTGGAAAAATAAATAATAATTAGAAAAAAGTCAATGGGGAAAAAATTGTCTAGAACTATGAAATCACTTGTTTCAGCCACCAAGCTCTACAAGGACAAAGCATGTGAAGAGGCTTGAGAAAGTTAATTTGTAAGTGTATTTAAGAAGGGAGGCAAGGAAGAAGTCACTACACCTATGAGGTTAATGGTGATTTATAACTGAACTTTAGGGATTTCAATAACACCCACTTCTGAAAAATTTCCTAACCATTTTCTGGGAAGAATCAAGAAGCTCCACCCTAAGCAAAGATCTTGTGCAGTTATCCCTGGGTTAATTTGGAAAAACATCGATTGAAAATTTTGTCCCATCTCAAATCTTCTCATTGAGTTCATTTAGAAGCTTAGAAGTTTCTTATTCACTAGAATTTTCTTTGCCTGTATAAAAATGTGTATTTCACTATTCTTGATAGCAATCAAAAACGAAAGGCAGAAAGTCATAAAAACATTGTTTGCACCCAAAGTTAGCCTATCCCTATTCAGACATGGGACGAGAACTAGATCTGTGATTTCACTGGTATCGGGAACCCAAAGTCAGATCTTCTTAGAATATTTGGAAGAAATATGATTTAAAAATTGAGAAGCTAAATTATTCACCCAGGATTAACTTGTGAGAGAAACGAGATTTGAAACCAGATCTTCTCAGATTAAAAGTTCAGTTCCCTATATGTAAACTCCATCAAATATATAAAGGCCCTGACAAACTTTCCAGAATTCTTTTTGAAAAGAGAATTTTCTGAAAGCTTGCCCACTATTGTTGATACAATATGAGTGAAAACTGAATGGGAAAAATCAGCATCTTTCACATTCATGAAGATTCTATGAAGAAAGGAATGGTACTTAAGCAATGAATTTAATTCACTCTTTGCAATGATTCCTCATTGTTATGTGAATGTAGCCTGGACTTTTGGAAGCAAGTCTTCCCCAGCTAGGAATGTTTCCAATATAAGTCTAGTAGCAGACTATCTCATGGAGAGTAAACTAAAAAAGTGTAGAGAGAGAGAGAGAAAAAAAAAACTCATTCCCAGTTTCACCGCAGTAATCTCAATTAGTTTTCTTGGTGATTGCAATTTATAAGACCATCTATTAAGGCCATGAGGAACTGGAATTTGTGCTAGAGTACCCACCTGCCCAAATTAACTCATGGATCCTTGAAATACAATTTCAGTATTATATACAAGTAAAACTATTTCATTCCTGACTCATGTTCTTTGTATATGGAGCTTCTATTCTTCAAAGTTTCTATTCTTAAAATATTTTGAATCAGTATTTTTGTCTCTTACTGGTCAAAATCATTATTTCCAAACGCTCCTCCATTTTAAGATTAAAATACTAATACTTGTATAAGAAGCCATATGACTAAAAATCAGTCTCTTTGCACCTTAAGACAATATATACCCAGGGGCGTCTAGGTGGCACAGTAATTAGAGCACTGGCCCTGGAGTCAGGAGGACCTGAGTTCAAATCCAGCCTCAGACACTTAATAATGACCTAGCTGTGTGGCCTTAGGAAAGCTGCTTAACCCCATTGCCTTGTAAAAACCTAAAAAAAATTTAAAAGACTGTATATACGCAGTTAGAGAAGATAGATATTGTTTTGTTTTTGTTGTTGTTGTTGCCAAATCAGTGGAACAAGTCAATCTGAAAGAAAAGTTCATTCACTTGTTCTAGACATCAGGTAAGGAGAAATGATTTCAGGTACAGTATAGTATATACTATTAGTCTTAATCTAGACACAGGTGTTTCTATTTAAGACAGTTCATTTATAGTCCCACAGAACCAAAGAAGTAAAATATTAAAACCAAAAACCAAAAAATGCATATATACAAGATGACAGATGGTCCACTCATCTGTTCAGTAAGTCCTAGGAATTATAAGTTAGAGGGGGGGGAAAAGTATACTCACCTGTATATTCCTAAAGATGGTACATTCTAAAATATTCACTGCTGACTCCAGAAATAATCAATTATTTTGTTTCATTGCTTATGAACTTTAACTGCAGGCTAGCTAGGCTTCTGTGAGTACTAGGTTTAAACAAGGTAATAAATAGTTCAAAACAAATGCATTTTCAATAACGATTTATTTCTAGGATGTATAAAGCAACTCTTGAAAATTTGTTCTTTCTAGATATTCTAATAAGTGATAAATCATCATTTTAAACAGTCATCTTTAGCAATATGGAAAAGAAAATGTAGTTTCAGAATGACACAGTGAAAATTCAGTGAGGAGCTACTTCAACATCACAAAATAAAATTAACAACACAAATGAATGATTCTTTATATATATATGTATACATACATATATATATAAATATATATGTATATATATATATATATATATATTAAAACCTTTAATACAAGTGGCTTTATCATTAATCAGGCAAACAGACTGTAGAGGTGCTTATTGTAAAAAAAAAGTGCAACCAAATTAAAGCATTTTTGTTGTAACAAGATAAAACATACCACATAGCTCACTAGTACATAAATGAGTAGCATCTCTAAATGGAGAGATGCAAGTGAAAAATGTTTTCTTTTAATTTAAAAAAATTTAAACAACATAAAGTCGTGAAAAATTTGCTCACATTTAATACCAATACAATTATTGGTGTTATCTGCTATATAGCATCGTCATTTACTAAAACCTAAATATAACAAATGCTAACAGTGTTATACAAATAGCATTAGACTCTTAAAACAGTGTTCCAATAATATTCAGGAAGACATCATACTTGTAGGCCCTTAATAAAAAGCCTTACGAAAATATTCAAGAGGAACAAAATGATACTCGCTGAAATTAAATAAAATCAAGTAATTATTTGCCAGGTAATCTAAGACATTATGCAAATGCTGTAACAGTAACACTAAGCTCCTCTGCTCAATAGGTGTATATGTCAGCATTTCTTCAACTTTTACAAATAATCTCAAAAGATGGGGTGCTCCATAAATTTGGGTCAAAGGAACACCAGGTAGATTTTCCAGCATTTCAGCATACTGAGGTCTCTCAAATCTATACAATAGTTGAGAGCCCAGCATTATATTAAAATAGGCTTTGATTCCTACCACAGATTCCCTAATATCCTCCATCCATTTCGCATCTCTATTTCCACAGATACTCTCATACTCTTGATAGTCTTCTAGAATTGAATCCACAGTCTTCTTTGCAGGGAGATGAAATAGCTGGTTTTGTCCAACAATCATGTCCCAGTCATCCAAAAGGCATCGTTTCAGTACCTCAGGAATATACACTTTTCTAGCTGCATTTCCTAGTAAGTTTTGATCCCTCTTCTTTTCATTGTCGCTGTCACTAGCTACGTGAGTTGTCTGGGTTGGTCTTTTCCGTGACCGTTTTCGCCGTCCAGGTGGCCGTTTTTGCCAGCCAGGTGGCTGTTTTTGCCGTCCAAGTGACTGTTTTTTCTGTTTAGGTGGCCGCCCTCTTCCACGGCGAGGCTTACCACTGGTGCTATTGCAGCCAGGTTGGTCATCATTGGTGATATCATGGTTGGATTTGTCATTGTCTTTGCTGGCACGGTAGCCACGTTTGTCATAACTGGTACTGTCAATATTTGCAAATAATATGAGTTCTCTTCTGGGGGTTCTGGCTTTTGGTATCATTGTATCTGAGGCTTGATCATGTTCCGTCTGGAGGGCACTGGCTTTTTCTCTGGTAATGGGTCCCGGCCCAATCCCTTCATGCAGTTTCGCTCGGTTAACTTCATGTAGTTTCCTCAGATTGGCCTTACTGTATTTGAGTAATTTGCCTTGGGGAAGCCATTCTTCTTCCCAGTTAGCTTGGGGGGAGGGGCGCTCTTTGAAGCACTCCCCCGTCTCAGTGCAATTAGTGTCAGTGAAGGCTTCACTATAGGCCGCCTCAGCCTCACTGGTGCTCGACTGGCAAGATGCCTCACTGTTGCTCGACTGGCAAGATGCCTCCCTGGTGCTCGGCCGGTAAGATGCCTCACTGGCCAGCGGTTGGCGAGCTGCCTCACTGGTGCTGCACAGACTCTTGGGTATTCGGGACTTCAGGGAATCCCTGTCCTTAAGCCCAGAATAATGTACCTGGTATTTCACATTCTTGTACTTAACAGACACCTTTGCACACTTGGCTTTGTACAGGAAAGGCCCACGGTAGCACAACACATCCTCACCCTCTTGGAATATGGGTTTTCTGGGGCACTTGCGGCCACCTTTCTCTTTCTCTGAGGTCATGTCTCAAGCAAAGTCTTTCCACCTGCCCACAGACCTTTGGTGGTCTGCTTCTCGGTACCTCACCAGATGTCTCACTCAGTATTCCTCTTTATACCTCACTCCGCGGATCTGGGAAGACCCTCGGCATTCTAGGAGTTGGGCGATGGCAACTGCACCCTGGACCCAATTTCTCAGAAGCACCTGCCACAGAAGGAAGAGCCTCCTTAGCTTTTTAGTTGTCGCTAAAAATAGCATATTCTGCCCTCCAACACCAAGAGCATACCTTGAGAGTGACAAATCTCAGTCTATTCACACCAATGTCAACCACACATGGCTTCCCAGATGAGTAGCCCTGGCCAATAGCTGTTCTTCCCGCCACTTTTCCTGCCCAACGCTTTCCTAGAAAAGTACGGGGGAGGGGGAGGGGAAGGGGGAATCTTGGCCCCACCCCACTCCGTACACACCCTACACCCCGTATACCCCATACATCCCATACACCCCATACGCCCCGTACACCCCTACCTCTCCCCAACACCCTGTACGTTTCTCCAGAGAGGTACGGGGTGGGGGGGAGCAAAACGTGTCTACACCCCACTCTACCTATTCCATTCTCTACCCCATATAATGTTTCTCCACCTAATCTGCTGTTCCCGTTTAAAATAAATTATTCAAATAAAAAATGGCTAACTACTTGCTGTGGGCTCAGGAGTGTTCTTCTGTGAGTGACAGTGAGGTACCGCGGGCGGGCGGAAATCGGACACCCACAAGTCAAAGGGCTCTGCACATGCTCAGATGGACATAGGGGCGGGGCATAACCCTGGTCTGAAGGAGGAGGGGGAGAGGCATGAACATCATAGGAACTCGACCAGGGAAAAGGGTGGGGCGGGTTACCTACACCAAGGGTAGCGGACTGCCTGAGAAGAGAGGCAGGAGAAGGCCCAGCATCTTCTGGGAACAGGCAATCCTGCAGTTCATTTCAATTATGCTCTAAATGTCCCGCTTCATTCACTTTGAGTCCCGGCCCCCCCTCCACCCTGCCTCCTGTGGTTTCTCCCCTGCGGCTTTAAAGATCAAACTCTTTACCTAACTTTTTTTTTTAGGTTTTTACAAGGCAATGGGGTTAAGTGGCTTGCCCAAGGCACAGCTAGGCCATTATTAAGTGTCTGAGGCCGCATTTGAACTCAGGTACTCCTAACTCTAAGGCTGGTGCTTATCCACTGTGCCACCTAGCTGCCCTAACTTTTGTTTTAGTTTTTTTTTTTTTTTTTTTTTTTTTTCTAAACTAGGATTAAGTGGCTTGCTCAAGGCCGCATGGCTAGGTCATTATTAAGTGTCTGAGGCTGGATTTGAACTCAGGTCCTTCTGACTTCTGAGCCGGTGCTCTATCTACTGTGCCACCTAGCCACTCTTCTTTACCTAAGTATTAAAGACCATCAACAATCAGGATCCAATTAATTTTCCATCCACATATCACTTTCTTCTCTTCTCCTACAAGAACACTATGTGCTTATCAAATTCGACTAATAGTCCCAAGACATGCCTTTTAGTTTCCTGCTTCCACACATTTGCTCATGTTATTCCCTCATTTTGGAATGCTTTCCCTCTACAGTCTGGTTCTATTAAAATTCTACCTAATTGTTAAAATGCCATTTCAAGTAGTATCTCATCCATGAAACCTTTACTTTTATTCCAGTCACAAGTAATATACTAGATAGAGAACTGGTCCTAGAATCAGGAAGACCCAAATGCAAATACAGCTTCAAACCATAAGTAAATTATTAGACTTACTGGCTGAGTGATCCTGGGAAAGTCACTATTTGGCTCAGTTTTCTCAATATAAAATGAAGATAATAATATCACCTACTTCCCAGGGTCATTATGAGTATCATATGGGATGATATTTCTTAAGTGCTTAGCACAGTATCTTACACATGGGAGGTGACACATAAATGCTTGTTTCCTTCCTTCTTTCTACCAGCTATCTGATCTAAGACAATCCATGTGCAATGATCAATCAACAATCATATATTAGATTTAGAGATAGTCGCATGCGGCTAACTTGCTGCTACAATGAGTATCAACTCTTCTTCCTAAGTTCAAATTTATGTTCAGACATTTACTAGCTGTGTGACTCTAAACAAGTCACTTCATTGTGTTTGCCTCAGTTTCCTCATCTATAAAATGAGCTGAAGATTCACTGCAGAGACTTTACCAAGAAAATCAGATGCAATGGGAAGGACTGAATGAACAACAACTGGGTGGGTATATGGCCTACACACGCATAAATACAGACCCATATGTCTATGTATATTATACAAATATTGATTGTTTACATATAGCTCAAATACAAGATGAAACTTAAGCTTGGGTCTCAAAGAAGTTGAGGATTCCACAGAATATAATTTTAGAAGGGAATATATTTAAACAAGCAATACAGCCTGTGCAAAAGCAACAAAATAAGACATCCAACACCATAAATGGAGAACTGCATGTAGGTCAATCTGACTGGATCATAGCTTGTGTGCAGGACTATAAGTTATAATATAGATCTAAAAGTAGGATGGAGACTATCAGATAATGAAGAGCTCTAACTACCCACCTTAGGAAGCTGAATTGAACCCTACATATGATAAGGACCCAGTAGAGCTTATACAGTGAAGTACTGACACGGTAACTCACGTAAGCTACTCTAGCCCCACTAGCCCCTAAGATAAGAAAGGTGAACTAAATGATAATTAAGGTCTCTTCTAACTCACGGCATTCTGTTCCATCAATGGAAAATCAGTAAATCAGTTTATTAAAAACAAATTGGTGTGTCTCTATTAGAGTGAGCATTCGTAGAAGGAATGGCCATAAGTTAATTTTGAGGAGATGATTTTTTAAAAAAATTAACACATTAAAAAGGGTATTTTACTGAGCCTATAGGAAGGAGGATACAGAATAGATAAATCATATGAACTGGCATGGGAGAAGGAAAGAAGAAAGGTGTAAGATTTATTGCAATCTTACTTTCACTGGATTTGGCTCAAAGAGGAAATAATGTATACACTCAGTTGGATTTACAAATATGTCTTATCTGAAAAGAAATTAGGAGGGAAAAGACTGAGGGGGAGGAAGGGTAGATAAAAAAGCCAAAAGAACGCAGGGGAAAAGTAACAGGGGAAAGGGAAAGAAAAAACAAGGTGATAGAAGGGAGGGAAGATTGAGGAAAGCAGTAGAAGCAAAATAATAGTGAAGAGGAATAGGGGAAAGGCAGAAAGAAAAGTACAATTGGAGGACAGACAGGATAGAGGGTATTAGAACTGTGAATGTGAATGGAATGAACTCTCTCATAAAACAGGAGCAGATAAAAGAGGGGACTGCAAAACAAAATGCTATAATATGTTATTTACCAGAAACACATTTGAAGCAAAGGATAAAGGTAAAAGGCTGGAGTAAAATATATTATACTTCAGATGAAGTAAAAAAGCAGGGGTAGCAATAATGATCTCAGACAAAGCAAAAGTAAAGTTATCTATCATTAAAAGTAATAATGAAGGAAACTCTATTTTCCTAAAAGGTACCACAGACAATGAACTAAGATCAGTATTAAACATATGTGCACCAAGCTTCTTATTACAGGAGACTCTAAATGAGTTACAGGAAGACATAGGCAGTATAACCATGCTAGTGGGGGACTTCAATCTCCCTCTCTTAGACTTAGATAATGTAACTACAAAATAAATAGGAAGAAAGATAAAGAGTTGAATACAATTTTAGAAAAGTTAGCTATAACAGACATCTGGAGAAAATCAAATGAGGATAGAAAGAAATATACCTTCTTCTCTGCAGTACATGGCACCTACACAAATATTGACCATGTATTAGGACATAAAAATCTCACAGTCACATAAGGAAAGTCAGAAATATTAAATGTAGCCTTTTTGGATCACAATGAAATAAAACTTATCTGAATAAAGAGCCATGAAAAGATAGATTAAAAATTAACTGGAGGAGCAACTGCATGACACAGTAGATAGATCACTGACCCTAGAGTCAGGAGGACGTGAGTTTAAAACTGGGCTCAGAGACTCAATACTTAGTAGCTTTGTGACCTTGGGCAAGTCACTTAATCCTATTGCCCCACCAAAAAACAAAACAAAAAATAGCCTAATTTTAAAAAATGAGTGGGCCAACCAACAAATGACAGAAATAATAATTTTTTTCCAAGACAATGACAATAATGAGACAATATATCAAAACTTTTCAGATATAGTTAAAGTAGTTATTAGGGGAAATTATATATTTCTAAATGTTTACTTGAATAAAACAGAGAAAGAGTAGATCAATGAATTGGGTATGCAACTAAAAGAACTGAAAAAGGACAAATTAAAAATCCCTAATTCAATACCAAATTAGAAAATTTGAAAATCAAAGTAAGAAAACTAGTGAAATAATAAATAAAATTAAGACTTGGCTTTTTTGGGGGAAAAATAAAATTGGAAAACTTCAATTAATTTGATTTTTTAAAAAGGGACGAAAACCAAACTACCAGGTCCAAAAATGAAAAGGGTCCACCAATAAGGAGGAAATAAAAGTAGAAATTCAGAGCTATTTTGCCCACTTATATACCAATAAATCAGACAATCTAAATAAGATGGATGAATATTTACAAAAATATAAAGTGCCCAGATCAGCAGAAGATGAAATTAAATACTTAAATAACCCCATTTCAGAAAAAAATTGAATAGGTCATCAATGAACTCCCCAAGAAAAAATCTCTGGGAACAGAAGAATTTACAAACATTTAAAGAACAATTAATTTCAATCCTATCTCAACTATTTGAAAAATATAGGTTAAGAAGGAATTCTGCCACATTCTTTATATGACATCAATATGGTGCTGATACCTAAACTAGGAAGAGCCAAAACAAAGAAAATTACCAATTTCCCTAATGAACATTGGTGCAAAAAAATTTAAATAAAATAATAGTAAAGAAATTACAACAACTGAGCACTAGCATAATGCATTATGATCAGGTGGTAGTTATACCAGGAATGCAGGGTTGGTTAAATGTTAGGAAAACCATCAGCATAATTTACCATATCAATAACAAAATTAACAGAAATTATACAAATATCTCAATAGATGCTGAAAAAAAAAACTTTTGACAAAATACAACACACACATTTCTATTAAAAACATGAGCAATCCTAGTGGGGGACTTTAAAATGATATGTAATATCTACCTAAAACCAAGACCAAACATTATATATAATGGGGATAAGCCAGAAGCTTCGCCAATAAGAACACTATTGTTCAATATTGTATGAGAAATGTTAGCTTAAGCAACAAGAGAAGAAAGAGAAATTGAAGGAATTAGAATAAGCAACGAAGAAACAGAACTCTCACTCTTTGTAGATGTGATCGCATTCTGAGAGAATCCTAGGAAATCAAAAAAATGAATTACTGAAAACAATTAACAACAGTTGAAACAATTAGCAACTTTAGCAAAGTTGCAGGACATAAAGTAATAGAAAAAGTAATTCCCTTTAGAATAACAGTAGACAACATAAAATACTTGGAAGTCCACCCTTCAAGACAAATACAGAACCTACATGAAAACAATTACAAAACACTTTTCACACAAATAAAATCAGATCTAAATATTTGGGAAAATGTCAATTACTCATGGGTAGGCTGAACTAATGTAACAAAAATTACAATTCTACCTAGATTAAATTACATATATATATATATATATATATATATATATATATATATATATATATATATATATAGTGCCATACCAATCAAACTACGAAAAAGTAATTTTACACAGTTAGAAAAAAATAGCATCAAAATTCATCTGGTGGAACAAAAGGCCAAGAATATCAAGGGAATTAATGAAAAAATGCAAAGGAGGCTGGCTTCTTTGTACCAGATCTAAAATGATGTTATAAAGTAGCAGTCATCAAAATTGGTACTGGCTAAGAAATAGAGTAGTGAATCAGGGGAACAGCTTAGGTACAAAAGAAACAGTAGTAAATGACTAAAGTATTCTACTGCTTGATTCCAGTTTCTAGGATAAGAACTCACTCTTTAACAAAAACTGCCAGGAAAACTGAAAAATAGTATGGCAAGAATTAAGCTTAGCCCAACAACTCACATCTTATACTAAAATAGGATCAAAATAGGAACGGAATTTAAACATAAAAGGGGACACCACAAGACAAGAGAAGAAGAAATAGTTTATCTGTCAGATATAAGAAAAGGGGAGGAATCTATGATCAAGCAAAAGATAGTGAACATTATAAAATGCAAAATGGATTATTTTGATTACATTAAATTTAAAAAGTTTTGCACAAATAAAACGAATATAACCAAGATGAAAAGGAATGCAGCAAGTTGAGAAGCACTCTTACAGATAGAATTTATGATAAAGGTCTCATTTAGTCATTCCTTCATTGATAAATGGTCAAAGAATATGAACAGACACTTTTCAGATCAAAAAGTTAAAGCTGTCAGTAGTCATATGAAAAAAATGCTCTAAATTTTTTATTGGAGAAATGCAAATTAACACAACTCCAAGATACCACCTCACACCTATCAGATTGGTCAATACGACAAAAAAAGGAAAATGATCAATGTTGGAGGGGATGTAGGAAAACTGGGATATTCATGCATTGTTGGTAGACTAGTGAACTGATCCAAAATTTCTGAAGAACAATTTGGAATTATTCTCAAAGACAATAAAATTGTTCATATCCTTTGATCCAGCAATACTACTTCTAGTTCTATATCTCAATGATACCATAACAAACAGGAAAATTCTCACATGTTTAAAAATGTTTATAGCAATCCTTTTTGTAGTGGCAAAGTATTGGAAATTGAGGGCATGTCCATCAATTGGCAAATGGATGAACAAATTGTGGTGTTTTAATGTGATTGGGTACAATTGTTCTTTAAAAATTCATGAGCGGACAGACTTCAGAAACACCTGGAAAGCCTTGTATGAATTGATGCTGAATGGAGAAGAACCAGAATATTGTACACATTACAAACATTGTGTGATGATCAACTACGTACAGTACATCAACAGTACAATGATTTTAATACCATCCACATTCAGAGGAGGAACTATGGAATCTGAATGCAGAACAAAGTACACTATTTTCAATTTTTAAAATTTGTTTCATGTTTTTTATGTTTTTCCCTCTCGTGGTTTTTTTGTCCCTTTTGTTCTGATGTTTCTTTCACAACAAGATTAATATGGACATCTGCTTAACAGGTTACACAAGTATAACCTATATCAGATTACTTGCTGTGAAGGGGAGGGGAGAGATAAGGAAGGGAAGGACAAATATGTGGAACTCAAAATCTTACAAAAACATGAATGCTGATAACCATCTTTACATATGGTTGGAAAAATAAACAAATTAATTTTTTAAAAAAGTTGGTGAGGGTTATTGCACTGTGGCCTTTAAAAAAAGACAGGCATATATGATGAATTGCAGAAAAATTTATCTGAGTAGCAATGATGACAAGGTTAAGCTTGATGCTATTTAATGTAACTGAGATAAACATGGTACTTATTTATTTATTTATTTGTTTGTTTGTTTGTTTGTTTGTTTAGGTATTTTGCAAGACAGTGGGGCTAAGTGGCTTTGCCAAGGCCACACAGCTAGGTAATTATTAAGTGTCTGAGGCCAGATTTGAGCTCAGGTATTCCTTATTCCAGGGCCAGTGTTCTATCCACTTTCGCCAACAAGCCACCCTAATTTATTTTTTTTAACAAGGCAATGGGGTTAAGTAACTTGCCCAGGGTCACACAGCTACATAATTATTAAGTGTCTGAGGTCACATTTGAAATCAGTTCCTCCTGACTCCAGTGCTGTATTCACTGTACCACCTAGCTACTCCACATGGTGCTAATTTAAAAGAAAATATCTTTTCCACAACTCGGTTCTAACTCAGTATGTGTTGTCCCCTCTCCCCAAAAATGTCATCCAAGAAAATTTCATTGTCAAGCTTGGCTTCTATCCATGAATTTGTAAATTCAGGTCCCTAGACGCCTAAGGTCACCCACTGCACTAGGTCTTAGGATATTGCCAGTTTTGTTTTCCATGTATTTTCAAATCTACTTTCAAAACATAAAAATAATTGCTCTCTTTTGACCATGTCTTATGAGGAAGACCATACCATCCCTTATCCTGGCAAGGTCTGTTTGTTTGTTATTTTTTTAAGTCAATGAATTCACTTTATTCTATTTGTAGATTGTTTTGGGGGAGAAAGGACAGGAGGCAGGGTTAGAACTCCATGTAGAGTAGATACGCTATTTCAACCTGTTTATTCTATGAGATGGGGAAAGTGAGGCACAGAGAGAGGAAAAGAGTGGAGATCATACTGTTAGTCTATGGTAGAGATAGAAATGGAACCCAGGTTTATTAGGTCTTAATTTCATGTTCTTTTCACCATGGCATGTCACCTATTTTATGTTATAACTATAGACATTGATGCAATGAGAATGAATATGGGACCAAGAAGACGTTTATACTTAAGAGGGTCCCATATTTCTCCAGTACCTTATCTGTCTGTCCAGGTTAATTACTAGTCCTGAGCAACTCTTAGGCTTCCAGCCCCTTCTACATAATTCATTCTCAGTAAACTGGTAACTATTTCCATCAGTTCTTATCAAAATAATCCTAACTTTCTCTAGTCCTCCTTGGAAAATTTCCTTAATCAGATTAACATTGAGCCTAACAGAGCTCAAGAAAAAGTCTCTGCATTTGTAGCAAGTTAAAAATAATTAGCTCAATTCCCTTGTGAACTTTCTCTCCTTCCTACCTTCTTAGTTCAATAAAGAAGAACCAGACTGCTCATTTACTTAACTGCAAAGTCATAAGGAAAACTTTATCAAAGTTCATGTTACACTAAAAAGATGAATTTAGATAAAAATAAACTGACGCCTTGAGCAATAAATGAGATTCCTTGACCTTATTTAGTGTCTTTAACATTTGAAAATGTTGCAGTTACTATCTTTCATGGATTACAAGTAAGAACTTGGGGGGAAAGCCTAGACATATTACCATTGACACCCTAATCATTTTCATGGTTAATATCTTGTAAATGGCATTTCTGCTTAATTTTATTGCTCTCTAAAAGGAAGTTCTATGATCATTAGATAGTTTACTCAAGGAGTATATAGATACACACACACAGACACACACACATACACTTACACACACACACATATATGTATATATATATATGTGTATATATATATATATATATATATATATATATATATATATATATATATATTATGTAGTTGGACACAAAAGTCTTAGGGAATTCTTTAAGAAATACTACAGGGGCAGCTAGGTGGCACAGTGGATAAAGCATTGGTCCTGGAGTCACGGGTACGCCTTGGGCAAGCCACTTAACCACATTTGCCTTGCAAAAAATAACCTAAAAGAAAATTAAAAAAAAAAAGAAATACTTCAGATTCAATAGTGTTATTTGACTCCCAATATCAAATATAAGGTTTAGTATACTGCCTAATTATTAGCAGAAATCATGTACAATTTTATCCTATGTAATAGTGACAGTTTCTGGTTCCAGTTCTGTTACTAAATAGTTATGTGACCTTGGGAAAAACGCTACCTCTTCTCGTGGCCTTAGTTTCACGAGGCCTGCAGAGATGAGGATAGTCTGAGAATTGAACTAAATTGTCTCTGTGGACCTCCAACTCTAGGTTTCTATGACTTTAGTCCAATGTGTGAGGATGATTTAGATAAATTTCTATATGATATACATCTAATGATTAAGAAGTTTGAAGTTAGAGGCCCTTAACCAGATTTTGGAGAAAGAAATGTTCAAAAGAGATTAATCTTGCTTTCAAAATATTTCCAGCATTAAATTAAAATAATTTAAATAAGTAATTAAATATAAAGTATTTCAATTATTAAATTGCAAGGTCTTTTAATTTTCAGAACTTTACAGATGATACAGTTCAGAAGTTCTTAAGCTAAGGTTTGTGAACTTTTTAGAAAAAAGAAAATAATAACCTCAGGCATTTATGTACTGCTTTAGGGTTTGCAAACTCGTTAATTTTTAAAAAAAAAATATTTTAAAATTTAAAAACATTTAATATTTTAATGCTTTTAAAATACGCTTTTGAAAAGAGGACTGCCAAAGGGGTCCACAACACAAAAAAGGAAAAATATTTGATCAAATATAATCCCCTTATTTCAAAGTGACAGTCTTACAATTGGCATCAGGAGTTTCAAAGAAATATTTATTGTTAAGTCTTCATTTGAAGGAGTCTACTTCCAAGTTTTGATGGGAAAGTACTTGGGAGTATGAGATACTGAGACCTGCTCCTTGATATTTTATCATGTGTGGTTCTTACACATGTCTTTCTGTAAATATTTAAAGCAGGGGACACTCAACATGATACGGGCCTTTTCCAGTTCTTTTAACAATCTTTGGGTGCCTGTGTGGCACCATTGTGGTCATACATATTCCTGATGAAACTATTATGGGTCAACTTTCATGGAAGTCAGCGTTGGAGATATGCTTCAGCCTACTCAAATTTTATGTCTTTTGCATTAAGTAGGGGGCTCCAGAGAGAGGAATCATCTACCAATGAATATTGGCAACTATTAGCAAATATTAGTGCAGAAAGAATTGACCTGAAGTCAGGAGGACTGAGTTCAAATCTAGTCTGACATTTACTAGTTGTGTTATCTTGGGCAAGTCTCTTAACCCTGATTGCCTTGCATCCAGGGCCAACTCAAGTCATTCTGATTCCTATCTGGCCACTGGCTCTGGAGGAGAAAATGAGGATGGTGACTTAGCACAGCCCCCCCCCCCCCATCCCCAATCAAATTCAATCCATGTGCATGTCATGGCATCACCTCCCTTGATGTCATGGTTTTCTTCAAAAATGAAAGACTAAAAAAAATCCCAAACAAATAAAACAAACAAACAAATAAATAAAAACAAACAAACAAACAAACAAATAAATAAATAAAAGAGAATGAAGGACAAACATCATCATCATTGGCAACTATTGTGCCACTCAAAGTCTTAAAGAAAAATAGTTGGGGGCATTAAGAATTTAAAGTTGTGGCATCTAGGTGGTTCTTGTCCTGGAATCAGTAGGACCTGAGTTCAAATACAGCCTCAGACACTTGAGACTTACTATGTAACCCTAGGTAAGTCCTGATTGCCTCATCAGAAAAGGAGAGAGACAGAGAAGGGTGGGAATAGAAGGGGGGAAGAAGAGGCAGAGAGTGTGAGAATTTGAATGAACTTGTTCAATTTCCCACAGCCAGACTGAGTCAGAGGCAGAACGTGAACTAGGTCATCTGGATTTGGAGGCTTTTTCCTAGGATATTATGGAGATTATATCTATAGAGTCAAGTTCATTCCCTATATGCCAGGGCACATACGAAACACGTAATTGCTTTCTTTTTTCTTTGCAAGGCAATGGGGTTAGCCTGCTCGCCCAAGGTCATACAGCTAGGTCATTATTAAGTATCTGAGGTCAAATTTGAACTCAGGTGCTCCTAACTGCAGGGCCGGTGCTGTATTCACAGTACCACCTAGCTGTCCCCTAAATACTTCATTTCAATTGAATACACATAATACATATTCCTTCATTTAGGGAATTTAGGAAAGATGCAGCAGGAAACAATGTGAAAGGCAAAGGTGGAACATGTATCATTAATGTTCTATTTTTGTAATTTTATCTTATCAAATTCATCATCTTTATTTATTCAAATAAATATCTCAGAAATGTGATCATCAGATCAGTTTAAGGAAAATTATATTTGTATTATAATGTTCACATACATTGAGAAGCTACATAAACAAACATCAACTTATTACTTGACCAAGACCATAAAATCAGTGTTCCTTCAAAGAAGCATCAATTTCAAAAAATGAAGCAAAGATCAGACAGTTAGCACAGGGAAGGAGAGACATGGGATCCTTCTCATGCTAAGTGATAATAGAAGGAGTTGTGGAAGTAAACTCATTTTAAATAAAGAAAGCTTTTCCCTTACTTTTCTCAGTTCTCTTTTATTTAAAGGGTTGGTCAGAGAATCTTCAAGTCTAAGAGTCAGACCAGAACAATGAGGAAGAAAGACACTAGATAAATCTGGGCTCTATAGAGGAAAAACTTCCTAAGGTTATCTTCCCCTCTGGAGGTTTTGTAGCAGAGAATGTATAGGAATGAAATGAATACAAAATCCTTTGAGCTTTTGGATTCTCTTTTATTTAAAGTGCAATTCAAAGAATCTAAAAGCTGGACAGAAATACAGTGCAAATAAGAATCAATTACAAATTATGGTTTGTTTTTTAAGAAATGAAATTTTATTATTTCATGAACTCTAGCTAACCTAATGAAATGCAGTCAAGTCAACATTCATAAAGCACATACTTTAATGGAAATGAACTAAATTTGTCATATAATTTGCTAAGCTGAATACTGAAAAAGTTTCAAAATATTATCTCTTAGGCAAGAGAAATAAATCTCTTGTAACCTTGATTATTTACTCTATTGCATTTCTTAAGGAAGGTTTTGTCATGTTAAACTGAAGTCATCTCTTCCACAAATCATTAACAAATCTGAATTAGTGGAATCCAAAGGAAGTTTACTCTTGTAGTAAAGAAGCAGGAAATATAAGAGTAATCTCAGCAGTAGAATGGGCAGTTTTGTTGGTATGATGAAATGTGACTGAATTCTTTAAATAGTTCATAGGGGAAAAGGTTATGACAAGCCAAATGTGGATTGAGAAAAGAGGAAGAGAAAAGTAAGATAAATTTTGGGAAAAGTCAAGGGAAGGTATCATGAGGGGGTTCTTAACCTGGGGTCCATGGACTTAGTTTTTTTTTTTTTAAATAAATATTTTAATAGGTGCCTTTCATTATGATTGGTTTTCTTTATATTATGTGTTGTATTTTTGTATTTAAATATGTTGTTTCTGAAAAAAGATCAACAGGCTTTAATGACTGCCAAAAGAGGACCATGACTCCCCAAAATGTAAAAATTCTTGGTTTAAGGGTATAAGACTGTAGCATAAGGAAAAATAGTAGTATAGGATTTTAAAAATTAATTTTGAGCAATACATCAACGTTTGGGCTAGGGGTACATGAGTTGGACAAAAGAGAATTCAAGGACTAACAAAATCAATTTATCCCTTGAGAATGAACAAAGAAACCCTGAGATGAACAGTAGAAAATAAAATGCAGCCCAACAAGTTGGATCAAAAGAGAGAGGAGAGGGCAGCTAGGTGGTGCAGTGGATAGAACACTGGCCCTGGAGTCAGGAGGACCGGAGTTCAAATGTGACCTCAGACACTTAATAATTACCTAGCTGTGTGACCTTGGGCAAGTTACTTTACCCCATTGCCTTGCAAAAACAAAAACAAAAACAAAAACAAAAGGCAAGTCACCTTACCCCTATTGCCTTGTAAAAACAATAAAAAAATAGAGAGGAGAAAGTTAGGTTTTGGGGACACTACTCCCTTGTGTTTCTCCTCCTATTTAAGTGACCACTCCCCCTTGTCTCCCCTCTAACCACAGGTGTCCCTTGGGGCTTTGTCCTGAGTCCTCATCACTTCTCCCTCTATACTACTTCATTAGATGACCTCCTCAGCAACTTGAAAATTTAATGACCATCTATTATGCTGATGTTTATCAAATTTACCTTTATTAACTCAACCTCTCTCCTAATCTCCAATTTCCCATCTTTAACTGCCTTTCAGACACTTCGAATTGGATATCCAGTGGACAACTTCAATTCAATAGGGCCAAAATAGAACTCCTTCTTCCACCTAAGAACCCTCCACAACTACTCCCAACCCTTAGCTTCGCTATTACATTAGAGAGCAATACTATGAGGGTCACAGATTAGGGTCCACCCAGGATTTCTCTCTCTCACCCCCTAAAACCAAGTTATTGCCAGAAAGCATCAATTTCACTTTTACAGCATTTTCTGAATACTCCCCTTTCTATCCTCAGATACTGCCTACCTCAAGTGCTTCCCACTCTAATAAATCTTCCAGTTCAGCCACTAAATTGATTTGCCTAAAGTGCAAATATTATGTCACCACCTCCACCCTCCTTCCCTATCTTCCCCAATAAATTCCAGTGGTTACTCCTGCCATCCAGGAGCAAATACAAAATGCTGTCTTTGGCATTCAAAACCCTTCAATGCCTAGACCCCCCCTCCCTTCTACCTTTCCAGTCTTCTGGCACCTTACTTACCGATACAAATTTGTCAATCCAGTGACACTGGATTGGCCTCCTGGCCAATCTCAGCTCTAGGCATTTTCTCTTCTTGTCCCCAGTGACTGGAATATCCCCACCCTCTGCTCCAACTAGTACCTCCCCTTCAAGTCCCAACTAAAATGCTACTTCTACAGCAAGCCTTCCCCAACCCCTTTGAATTCCAAGACTGTCCCAGTTTTCACTAGTTTCTATGAATTCTGGACATGGCAAGCTTTGAGTTTGTTTGTGTATTATCTTCCCCATTAGACTGGAAGCTCCTCAAGGACAGGGACTGTCTTGGGCCTCTTTTTCTATCTCCAGTGCTTAACACAGGCCCTGCTCCTCAGTAAGTGCTTAATACACATGTACTGCATTGAGGTGAATTCCTCCTAGTAGCCAATGAGATGGAAAAGAAATAGAGGCAAAGGGGCAATACTTTTTACAGGGCCCGGCTGCAGATTGAGAGAAAGATTTTCAAACATTGACCAGGAAAAGCAATTGTTCTCGTGCTATCCTAAAATAAATATGCTTTAAGGTGTCTAGGTTTTCTGCAGCCCAATGGCCATCTCTAGGGAACAATGTTTATTGTATAGCCAATGGACAGCACCATCCATAGATGGGGGAGCAGCTCCTGGCTACCCCAGGAAGCCTCCTATCTCCCCACCCCACTCATTTCCAAAAGCTGCTAATTCACAAAAGTGATGACAAACAGAAACCCAGAAAGGGCCCAGGCCCTTCTTCCATAATCTGGTTCTTATTTAAGACTTCCAGAGTCCTGGATCCTTTTAGAAGGAAGGAAACAAAGATTTATTAATCACTTCCTGCTAACCAGGCAATGTTGCTAAGGACTTCAAACACTACCTCATTTCATGGCAGATTAGGTGTTATTATGATTATCATTTTATAGGTGGGGAAAGTAAGGAAGACAGTGATTAAGTTCCTTGATCAGGGTCACACAAGGAAGTGTCTGAAGCTGGATTTGAACTGGATCTTCCTTTTCCAGGTCCAGGATTTTATTTACTGAACAGATGCAAAAACAGCTAGAAAAGTCAAAAACCAAACAAACCCCAATTTTCTCTGTCACTCTTGCAAACTGACCCAAATCCTGGACTGCTTTAGTACTTTGTTTGGGAAGGGAGGAGAGCTACTGAGGCTGATCTCTGCTGGCTGTTCTCCCATTGCGATGAATGTGAACCTGTAATATGCAGAGAGAGGCCAGGCACAAATGGTCAAGTGGAGTTCACGCTAATTAACATCAGTGGAGCAATTAACAGGGTAAATGGATTTGTGCTGGATTCTGATGAGGGAGGAGGGGAGGAGATAGTACTTGGGTCTAAGTCTGGTACTAAAGCAATATTATCATCATTTTACAGATGAAGAAACAGAGGCTTAGGAAGGTCAAGTGACAGCCTGGTAGAATATACACTCGGGTTTCCCCAGGACCTCCAAGCCAGTTCTGTTGCACAACTGACTCCATGTTCATATTATTGAATGTGATATTTTTACATGAGAATTAAAATACCTCTGACCTATATTTCTGACCGAGTTGTCCTATAAGCCTCTAAACGAGATCTGTAAATTTGGAATGTTCACTTCTGCCCCTCCACAAGGCCTGTGTCTTTAGTTATAAATCTGAATGGAGGCTCTTTCTGTGTGAAACAGCCTAATGCCCCTCTAATTGCATCTGCCAGTTTTACTGCAGGAGCTGTATAAACAATCAATTAAAGACCATCCTGAGAAGGCAAGAATCTTCTCTGCTTATCTAATGAGAACCTGAATAAATTCTTGCACTTATGACATTCTGGAAAGGAAGCAACTCCAGTGTTTTATATGTCCATATCATATCTAATAACAATGTAAAATATCATGTCAGAAGAGGAGATAGTAATCCTGGGATAATTAGATCTTTGTCAGTTCTGACATAGAACAGAATTTGTGGATGAGTTGGAGAATCATAAAGTAATCAATGACACTTTTATGTACAAATATGTATCCTCATTGGTTGACCACCTAAATTTTATGTTCCTTTGTCAAAATTCTATAAAAATGGATTATTCAGTTGGTTGGTTGTTGACAATTGTAAGGACGCCTTCTACCCATGGGTTCTGCTAAGATCCTAGAGAATTAAACTTCATTTATAAAACTAACTTTGTTGTTTTAACCAAAGAGAAATTATGGTTAACAACATCACCTTTCTCATGAAGTTTGTCCTTCATTTTTGAAGAAGACTACAACATTAGGGAGCTAATGCCATGAGAAGCACATGAATTGGATTTGAGTGAAGGGGGTGCTGTGCTAATTCCCCAGCCTCACTTTCTCCTCCAGGACCATCTGGGTCTAGGGGCCAGATAGGAATCAGGATGACTGGAGATGGTTCTGGATATGAGGCAGTCAGGATGAAGTGACTTCTCCAATGTCACGCAGCTAGTAAGTGTCAGTTGTCTGAGGTGCGATCCTCCTAAATCTGTGCCACCAGATGCTAGGTGGCATAGTGGATAGAGCAATGGCCTTAGAGTCAGGAGGCCTCTCCAGTTATCCTGATTCACATCTGACCACTGGAGCCAGATGGCTCTGGAGGAGCAAGTGAGGCTGGTGACTTAGTACATCCCAACCCCCCTCACTCCAATCCAATTCATGTGCTTGTCATGGCATCACCTCCCTGATGTTGTGGTCTTTGTTGAAAGTGAAGGACAAATATTATTATTACCTTTCTGACACAATTATATGTTATAATATAAGGGCATAAGGGAGAAGTAGGGGTGGAAACAGACAAGGATGTGGTGTCCATGAAAAAAGAGTTTCCTTACAAATGGCAGAGCCAGATACTTCCACGAAATACAGCTTGAAATGTAGAAAGAATTTCAACAGGAAGAGCAAAATAGAGAAGGGATCTCAGACACTGGAAGAAAAGTTAAGCTGAAACAGAGGGATGAGTGAAGGAAGAGAGAAATTAGGAAACAAATCACCTAAGAAATGGAGGGATGTGAAGGAATCCTGACAAAGTGTACTTAGTGCCTCCATCCATGTGGAAAAGAAGAAACATCAGCCACCAGTGTTAAGACCAACTGATCAAATTCTATAAGTTCAGCATTATTGACTTCCTCATCAGTCTCTTCCCCAGAACTCCAGGCCCTCAGGCCCATTCACTTCTTAGCCATCTTCACTTGCCTATGCCAGCAGCACCTTAACTTTACCATTTCAATGAAGACATTGAATTCATCTTTTCCCCCAAAGCTGGTACTTGCATTTCTATTACTAACTCCATCAATCAGCAGATTGACTAAGGCTACAGCCATTGCAACCAGGGCTGATTCCTCTTCCTTCTTCTATAACCTGCCAGTTGTTAAGCCCAGGTTAAGTGTTATCTACCTATGCAAAAAACAAAAAAGTAAAAAAATCATTTCCATTACCTAATCAAATTATATTTGAACTATTATAATAGTCTCTAGAGGCTTCACTTTTTTTTTTCCTTCCTGACTTATCCCTTAAACTGTGGATATAAAGCAGGGGTGCACTCTGCCAGAGGAGGGCAACTTGTGGAAAGACAATCAGGGAGAACAGTTTGTGAGGGTCCCTATGGGAGATGGTAGCTAGGTGTAAAGCCGAGATAACTTTGTCAATGGCTGCCATGGCATCCCTGGTCAGCACACAGGGGCTAGAGGGATCAGGAGAGCCTCTAGGGAAGTTGAAAGCGGCTATAAATCTTTAGTGGAGACAGGCAGGGAGGGGAGAAGCCAGTTAATGTTCCTGAAAATCTCCTAGAGGGAAGTAAGAGTGAGGTTCTTTGGAATGGTAATGACTGGAGGACCTAAGAGGGCCGAGGGAGAAGGCATTGTAAAGCCCAGGTAGGTAAGTGGGGGGTGCCTCTGAATCTTATCGGGAGCTAACTTCAGGCCAAAATCAGAAAGGCTCTCTATAACCCAGGCCTCTATTGTCTTAAGGGTGGCCTGAGAGAGGTGGGACAATAATATATTGTCCATGTAGTGGATGCAGGTTAGATGTGGGTGGGTACGGATGGGTTTGATGGCTGCAGCAATGTAAGTCTGACAAAGTGTGGGGCTATTTGCCATGCCCTAAGGCAGAACCACCCAATGAAAGCCATCATTTGGAGATTCAAAGTTTGTAGTGGGAATGAAAAAGTAATGCAGGGAGCATCCGGAGGATGCAGGGGAATGCTGTAAAAGTAGTCTTTAATGTCTATTACAAAAATGGGTTGGTTTTTGGGTATAGCTGATGGGTAAGGGAGACCTGGCTGTAGTGGGCCCATGGGGACGAACCGGCTGTTGGGTCCCAGGAGGTCATGTAATAGATGGTATTTTCCTGGTGTCTTCTTTGGAATAACAAAAAATCAGGGAGTTCCAGGTAGTGGTGGAATGAACAATGTGTCACCAGGAAAGCTGCTCTGAGACAAGGGAGCAGAGAGCAGTCAACTTAATAGTAGCTAAAGGCCACTGATCCGTCCATAAGGGGGTCTCGTCCTTCCATTGCATTGGGGTAGGGGGCAGACGAGGAGGGAAGGACAATGGGGCGGAGCATTGGCCTCTAGAATTGGGGGTGACCAGTAGAGACATCAGTGGATATGTGGAGACCCATCTGTTTCTGGAGGTCTCTTTTCCAAAAGTCATGGGGCGCACCAAGCACCAGGAGGGGTTGGATGGATCCCGAATGACCTTCCCAGTCCTACCATCAGAGGTGTCGGGATAGCATCTGATTGCATGTTTCCCCACAGACCCCCATGATGGTGGGTCCTTTTTAAAATGGGCCATTCACTGGGGGCCTGATTGGCAGGGATAATGGGGGTGTCAACTCCTGTGTCAATGACCACAGTCGAGAATGACCCGGCCAATTTTAGGGTCATTCTGGGCTGCCTAAGTTGAATGGGTGTTGTCCAGAGGACATTTCCTCTTAGGTGCGGGGCTGAGGGTTGCCCCACATCCCGTTTCCCGAGGGGGAAGGAGGAGGGAGAGCGAGTTCCAAATGACAGTCTTTACCCCCAATAAAGGCCTTTCTTACATTTGGGGCAGGGAATTCGTCGCTTCCTTGTCTGGGAGGGCTGGGGCCCATGGCTGGGGGCAGCACCAGGGAAATGGAGCTGCCGATTAGCGCATTCTCATGCTAGGTGGCCTGTTCCCCCACATGCATAGCATTTCCTGTCTTGGTTCCCTGTTTTTCACTCTGAACTTGTATCTGTAAGGTCTCTAGGGCTCGGGCTAGGGCAGAGGCTTGATGGGTTGTAGACCCCACATCCCAGCAGCCTAAAACCCAATCTTTTATGTGAGTGGATTTAGAAAGCTCAATCAGCCTCCGGCATTCCTGGGAGCAGCCTTCCTTAACAAGTTCTTTAGTTAGGGCATTGGCTGCTCCTGTGTGAGTGACTTTTAAATTCAATAGCCTCTTGGACTCGAGCAAGGAAATCAGAAAAGGGCTCTGTCGATCCTTGGATGAGTTTGAGCAAAGGCTCTTTAGAGGGGCGGGATCATGGTGTGCGACGCCAAGCACATAGTGCACAGAGCCGGACCTGATCATAGTCCTGGGGGGGGCCCTTGGACTGTATGTTCCTAGTACTAAAGGTCCCTTCCCCTGCCAGCATGCTAAAGGTTAGCTGGACGCCGGTAGGACTATTGATCTCAGCCTGCTGTTCACATTCATCATAAAAGGCTGCCTTCCACATGAGAAAGTCCCCAGGGGTTAAAAGGGTCCATATGAGTTGTTTATTTTCCCCTGGGCAATTAAGATCAATGCTCCAAGTGTCTAACATGCTTTGCGAGTAGGGGCTATTAAGGCCTTCCTTCCTGGTGACCTTCCTCATTCTTTCCAGGACCTTAGCATTTGTGAGATACCACCTTAAGTGTCTTTGTGGGGTAGGGTTGTCATTAACTGGGAAAGCCTGAGTGAAAGGTTCTGGCTTGGGGGAAAATGCACCCCAGCAGGAATTTCTCATCTGGAAGGCCTCTGTGAAGTCCTTAGTACATGCTGAGGGGGCAGGGAAAGCATCTTGATGTTTCAGGCCCCAGGAGTTATCATCAATGGGCTGGTCAGGGATTTTACTGTGTCTCCAGGGTGGCTCTTTGGGGGAGTGTTGGGGGAGTTGGATCCAGTCATCTCCCCGAGGCAACTCATGGTAGAGACGAGGAGGCTTTGGTGGGGGTGGTTTGTCTGGGGGAGGATCCTGGGAGGGCTTAGGAGGAGGGGGGCGAGTGGATTTCTCATCAGTTTAAGTGCCCTCATCAGAGACCTCAGTGAGGTGGCACGGGCTCTCTGCTCTGGCCTTTTCTGCATCTAAAGCTGCCTGTAAAATATCTTGAGGCTTTTCCTCTCTCCCTGAAAGGCAGGCATGTATTGCCGCGACAATAAGATAGAAGGGCAGCAGGGGGAGAAAAGTCACCACGGACCTCAGCCCTGAGGGAAGTGCCAAAACATGCCCCCATACATCAGGATCCAGGATGTGGCCAGGTTCAATCCAGGGGGCCAAAACAAAAACCTCCTGGAGTGTTATTTTACATTCTTTTTCAGTGTATTTCAGATGACAGTAACTTAAGAGTTGTTTCAGAACCCGTACTTGTGTACCTTCGGAAGAAGGGGGAAGTTTCCCCATTAGGATAAGGGACTACAGGGGGCTCTAATAGGCTTGGGGCCTCTGGGGTGGGGGACTGTCAAGAGACAGGTCTGAATGGGGCACTTACCTTGGCCAGGAAGTAGGAGTGCGAGTCCTGAAGCATCCGTCAGGGGGGGATCCCGAGTTTCACACTATGTGTTGTGGCTTGTTTCCTTGGGGCCCACAGCGGTGACCTCCCTCCAGGAGGGGAGCTGAGAATAAGGAATCAAGCCACTACTGCCTTATGCCTTCAGTTCAATTTTATTACTGCTTAGCTATTACATATATACTGTTAGGTCTTCTGGGGTAGAACAAAGAATAATGAGATGATTGGGGGGATACAAGTGGTGTGTATGTGCAGCATCTTGCATTACAGGATAGGGGGGTACCTTAGGGAGGAGATGATGAGGCACAGCTGTGTCTAGTGCCCTTGGTCAGTGAGGCAGAATGTCCAGCTCTCAAGGTCTCTGGCTCCCAAGGACTCCGGCTAACCTTATGTCTCAGGGCAGCATGCCAGCTCCTGAGACTGTCCAGGTGGTGGTTTTACTTGGATATGATTTTTGTCATGGCTGTTAGAATAGCCTGTGGAAGCCACAGTGACATATATATATATATATATATATATATATATATATATATATATATATATATGTATCTATATTGCAAAGATTTACTTCTCTTTAATTATCCTCTCTCTCCAGTGGAGTCACCAGTCTCCCAGGGGATAAACCAAAATATTTCAGAAAGACTGTTCAGCTTGGGGCTATAATTGTGATAATTTATTGTTCTTGTTTGTGTTATGTTCTTGTTGGAATGAAAGCACCAAGCATTTCGGTACTTTTATCATGAGGGCCATTTCAATGGACCAGTCACAATATGAGAAAGCCAAACTTACAGTTTCCCCAAATTATATTTTATGGAGCACTGACCCAGGATCAGTGCTGATAAGGGGTCAGAGCACATGATGCGGGGACATTCTGCTGGTTTCCTTAGAACTTTGAAATTGATGGTGCAACATGGGTGTCAAGGCAAAGGCCTGTCCATTATGGTGAGGCATCTGAGAGGGTGCTGTGCTCTATGAGCAAAGCAGAAGGGAATGCTCTCAGGAAATGGGAGATGTGCAGGTTATTGCCCCCAAAGCTGGCGTTCACGTGGGTGATTTGTGGCTGCACTGTGATAGAGCATTTCTAGTTTACATTAATCTAATCGGCCTCAGTGATACACATGGTCACTTGTCTCTAACTTGGTGGTGTCATTTTGGTCTTTTCAGATAGTGATTATGTTTGCCCTTCATGCTGCAAAAAGCCCACAACACTGGGGAGGTGATGCTAACACAAACCCATGAATGGGATTTGTGTTAGGGGTTTCTGCCCAAGGTTACCAACCTCATTTTCTCCTCGAAAACTATCTGGGTCATTCTATGAAAAAAAAATCTTTGTCATCTCTCTGTCTCCCTGTGTCTCTATCCTGATGACCTGGGTATGTTTTGCATTGAAAATGCTCTAAAATTAAATATGTTAATATGCAGATTTGTCCTTCATAAGGGACAACTGTTGCAAGAAAGAACAAAAGGAATTTGGTTAACAAAGACATTGGTAAGTATTTCTTTAAGCTTGCCAATTATGCAGGCATGTGGGGAGTCAGGGCTAGAAAAAAGAAACTCCAAATCAAGTTTTTCATGGGCTTCCTAATCACTTTCATATCAGAAAGTGGCATCTCAGAAACCTGTACATGGCTTTGTCCCTCAAGGCATCAGCCCTGAACTTTGGGTGTGACTGTATATCAGACAATTCACCTAGAGGCATATATAGGTGGCATCCCTATGCCTTATCATTTCAACTAATCCTTGGTAAGGAAACTTAAATGTCCCTTCTGTTGTGTTGCCTTCACACTGATTTCATATTATTGCTCATCAGTTTACAACCAATTTTAATCCATCCGTCTGTCTCACTGCTTGTCTATCCTTCTTTCATACTACTTACCTATCTTTCATCTGTTTGAGTACCTCTGTTTGCCTATTTGTCTGTCTGTCTATGTCTCTCTATTTACCTAGTGGTCCAGCTAGCTGCACCAGTACAGTCATTTCTAGTGCATCTTAGTCTGGTTTCTTTCTGATCCCCATGGCAGCATTTTCTGATATTGAGCTCTCTGCAATGTTTCTGAAGTCCAAAGCCTAAATCCATTTTCTCATACTTTGATTATGACTGTCAAATGTGCCTGCCAATGACTTTGTACTTGGTTAGGCAGTAGAATATTGATTAAGAGGAAGGTATTAAGAGGAAGACACATGATAATGTAGGACTGTTGTGGTGGTTTGTTGATGTTTGTCCTCTATTAAGGAAAAAAATCTTTAGCTTTCACGAGGTGATGCCATCTCAGAGACATGAATGGGATATTATCGAGGCTGTGAGGTACTAATTCACCCGTCTTACTTTCTCAGCCAGGACGATCTGGATACAGTGTCCAGTTATGAATCAGAATGAATGGAGATGTCTGAAAATTGCAGACCATCAGGAGTAAGTGACTTTGTCTAAAGGGTCCAACTGTCTGATGCCAGATTCGGACTCGCTATCACGCGACCCCGTGGCATGCACTGTGCCACCTAGGTGCATTCATACCTGGACATCAAATGAACATGTTTAGAAAGCATAGTCTGCAACAGAATAGTCTGGTTACATTTAAGGCCCTTGACTCTACGTTGATTCATTCAGCCCGGAAGGCTCTAAGACTGAATTCATTTTGTTCTTTTCTGTTTGCATAATAATATCCTTGTGTGTTTTTGAAAATGGAAATGGGAAAATTAATTTTGGTGAAGCCAAATGGATTTTCTTTTTGTCTTACCCCTCCTTTGAATGGAAAAAGAAAAGTAAAGAGGAACAACACTTTTCTTTTTTTGCAAGGGAATGTGATTAAGTGGGTTGTCCAACGCCAAACAGCTAGGTAATTATTAAGTGTCTGAGGCTGGATTTGAAGTCAGGTCCTCCTGAATCCAGGGCCAATGCCCTATCCACCGTACCATGGAGCTGCCCCACAACAAAACCTTTTTTAAAAATGATTAAAGAAGCTACACCATTGTCCACATTTGCTCTGTTCAAATAAGTAGCAAATCTACTGTGACTGTTGTTTGTGTCCCTTGGTGTGTTGTATGTTTCCTGCTGAGTGCTTTGGAATATTTGATGATTAGCACCATGATTCAAATTCTGGATTCATTCCAAGTTTCTTTTGATTGTAATTTGGTGACCGTAAAAACGATTCAATTGAACCTGCTCTTTTCTTTTCCTATCTATTCCTGAACCCTCTTAACTTTTAGCTTTTGTAAATCTTTCATTTTTCGTTTTCAGAGACATTGTATAATGACAATTTGAAATAATATTTTGTTTCTTTAACATATAGCTATAGTAAAGATTTACTTCTCTATAATTCCACTCTCTGTCCAGGAGAGTACCCAACTTCTCAACAACAAAAAAAAAAAAAACCAATATGTTTCAGAAAGACCATGATCCTTGGTCTTAGAGATGGGATAATTCATGGTTATTGTTAATGTTAGGTCCTTACTCGAACTAAAGTGCCAGGCATTCAAACGTTACGTTCAGGAGGGCAATTTTGATGGACTGGCCACAGAGTTTGAATGCCAAACATACACTTGCCCTACAGGATATTTTGTGGAGCACTGACCCAGGATACATGCTGACAAGGGGTCAGAAGAAGTGATGCAGGGACATTGTGCAGGTCTCTCTTGAGAACTTTTACATGTATTTTGCAACATGGGAGCCAAGGCAAAGGCCTGCCCAGCCTTGTGAGCCATCAGAGAGGGTGTTGTGCTCTGTGTGTAAAGCAGAAGGAAAGCCTCTCAGGAAATGGAAGATGTGCATGTTTAGGGTGTTTACCCCTGCTGCTCCCAGGATCAATTTGTGCCTGTCCGGGGTTAGAGCATTCCTGACTTGTCTTGGGTTGATCAGTCTCTAAGATACACTTATTAACATATCTAACTTTCTGATGTCTTTTTGGGCTTTTCAGATATTGATTATGTTTCTCCTTCACTCTTTTTTTTACATTTTTCAAGGCAATGGGGTTAAGTGGCATGCCCAAGGCCACACAGCTAGGTAATTATTAAGTGTCTGAGGTCAGATTTGAACCCAGGTATTCCTGACTCCAAGGCCGGTGCTCTATTCACTTCGCCACCTAGCTGCCCCTCTCCTTCACTCTTGAAGGAGACCACGACAATGGGGAGGTGAGTCTAAGAGAAACCCACGAATGGTATTTGAATGAAGAAGGGCTGTCCCAAGTTACCAAACTTACTTTCTCCTCCAGAATCACCTGGGTCCTTGAAGGACAAAAACCACTCCTCTCTCTGTCCCTCTCTATCTTTGCCTTTGTCATCTCTCTGTCTCTCCCTATCTCTTTATTGATGACCTTTGTGAGTTTGGCATTAAAAAAGTAATCAAATTAAATGCTTTAATCTCCAGATTTGTCCTAATAAGAGACAACTGTCTCAAGAAAGAGCAAAAATAATTTGGTTAATATACATGTTTATTTGTATTACTTAAAGCTTGTTAATTTTGCAGGCATGTGGGGAGTGCTGGGAAGAAAATCAAATTCTCTAAATGAGGTTTTGAATCGGCCTTCGTATAACTTTCATATCAGAAATTGCGATCTGATAAACGTATATATGGCTTTTTCCCTCATGGGAACATCCATGGTCTTAGGATGTGAGTGTACATCTGACACATTTCCTAGAGGAAGGTATAGGATGGCATGTCAGGAGAGATAGCTCCTCCCAGGGTCCTTATGCCTTATCATTGAAGATAATCCCACACAAGGTTAGTGAAATTTTCCCATCTGGAATGTTGGCTTCACCTTGTGAGTCTTGATTTAATATTTGCGGTCAGCAGTTTACAACCCCATCTATCTGTTTGTCTTTCTGTCTCTCTGTCTGACTGTCTTGATATAATTTTCTTGGTCATCAGTTTAGAATGCCTATCTATCTGTCTGTCTTTCCATCCATCTATCTCTCAATCTCTCTCTCTCTATCTATCTCTCTATCTCTCTCTATCTATCTATCTATCTATCTATCTATCTATCTATCTATCTACCGATGCTTATTTCAAACTCTCTACCTAACTTTCCTCTGTCTGTATCTCGATTTGCTTATTTAGCTATCTCTGTTTTCCTAGTTATCTCCTGGGTCAGCTAGCTGCACCTGTACAGTCATCTCTAGTGCATCTTGATCTTGGTTCTTTCTAATCCCCATTAGAGCATTTGCTTTTCATGAGATCTCTGTAATGTTTCTGAAGTCAAAAGCCCAAATCCATTTTCTTTGAGTTTTATCATGACTGTAAAATGTGCTGGATAATGGCTTGATATTTGGAGAGGAAGCAAAATATTGAATAAGAGGCAGGTATTCAAAGAAGTTTTGGGAAATAGAGGACAGTTCTAGTGCTATGATGATGTTTCTCCTCTATGAAGGAATAAAATCTCTTCCTTTTTGGAGGTGATGCCATGAAAAGGTCATGAATAGGATTTTATTGAGGCGGTGAGGTTCTAAGTCACCAGCTTTACTTTCTGAACCAGGACCATCTGGATGCAGTACCCAGATGTGAATGAGGATGAATGGAGGTGGTTGAAAATTGGAGATCATCAGGAGTAAGTGACTTTGTCCATTAGGGCAAACTCTCTGAGGCCAGATTCAGACTCCCTATCACCTGACACCAAGGGAAGTATTGTGCCACCTGGGTGCACTCATACCTGGACATCAAATGAACCTACATAGAAAACATAGTCAGCAATAGCATAGTTTGCTTAAATTTAATGCCCTTGACTCTACTTTGAGTCATTCACCCGCTGAGGTTGTGAAATTTAATTCATTTTAGGTTTTAGTGTTTGCATAATACTTTCCTTGAATTTTTAAAAAAATGTAAATGGAAAAATCCATTCCAGTGAAGCCAAATGGATTTTCCTTTTCTCTTAGCCCTCCTTTTGATGGAAAAAGAAAAAGGTAACAAAGAACAAACCATTTTAAAAACATGATTAAAGAAGCCACACCACTGTTCTCATTTCCTATGTCCAAAATTTAGAAATGCTACTTACTGTGACAATGACATGTGTCCTGTGGTGTGTAGTGCTTTGGAGTACTTGATGGTTACTTCCTTCATTTGAATTCTAGAGTCTTTCAAAGTCTCTTTTGTTACTAATTTTTTGACTGTTTTATGGTTCAATTTGATCCTGCTCTTTTCTGTTCCTCTCTATTCCTGAGTCCTCTCAAGTCTTAGGCTTCTTAAATGTTTAATTTTCATTTTCCAGAGAAATTTTAAATGAAAAATCTTAAAATCTTAAAAAATTGTTACAGTGATAAGTATATATATACATATATATGTATATATATGTATATATATATATATATATATATATATATATATTTAGCAAAGAATTGTTTCCTTATAATTCCCCTCTCTCTCCAGTACAGTCACCAACCTCCCAGGTGAAAAACGAAAATGATTCAGAAAGACTGTTTTGGGCTAGAATTGGGATAATTTGTTGATGTTGTTTGTGTTAGGTCCCTTTTGAAACGGAAGTACCAAGCATTCCTACACTATTAGCATGAAGGCAACTGCGATGGACTGGTCACAGTGTTAGAATGCCAAACGTAGAGTTGCCCAAAATGATATGTTGTAGAGCACTGACCCAGGATAAATGCTGAAAAGTGGTGAGAGGATGTGATGCAGGAATATTCTGCTGATCTCCTGAGAGCTTTGCAATGTTTTACGGAACATAGGGGTCAGGACAAATGCCTGCCCATCATGGTGTGGCAACAGAGAGTGTATTGTGCCCTATGAGTAAAGCAGAAGGGTATCCTTTCGGGAAAGGGAGATGTGCAGGTTTAGCATCCCTACCACTGGTGTTCACGTGGGTGATTTGTGGCTGACCTGTGTTAGAGCATTCGTACCTTTTCTTGGGCTGGTCAGCTTCAGTGATACACATGGTAACTTGTCTCTAACTCAGTGATGTCATTGTAGTCTTTTCAGATAATGATTATGTCTGTCCTTCACTCTACAAAAAGATCACGACACTTTAGAGGTGATGCTAAGCCAAACCTATGAATGGGATTTGTGTGAGGGGTTTCTTCCCCAAGATACCAACCTCATTATTTCCTCGAGAGCTATTTGGTCTTTGAATGAAAAAGCATCTCCTCCGTCTGTCCCCCTCAATGCTCATCTTTGTCATCTCCCCGTCTCTGTGTCCCTATAATGATAAGCTGGGTGTGTTTTGCATTGACAATTCATTAAAATTAAATGTGTTAATCTGTAGATGGGTCCTTCATAAGAGACAACTGTAAGGAGAAAGCACAAAAAGAATTCGGTTTATATACATGTTTATAAGTATTTCTTTAAGCTTTCCAATTACACAGGCATGTGGGCAGTCCAGGGTAGAAAAAGACACTGTCCAAATGAAGTTTCTAATGGTGCTCCTTATCACTTTTATATCAGTAAGTGGGATCTCATAAAACTATATATGGTTTTGACCCTCAAGGCTTCCTCCATTAACTTAGGATGTGACTGTATATCAGACACTTCTCCTAGAGGCATGTATAGGAGGATATGTCAGGAGAGATGACTCCACCCAGCATCCCAATGCCTTATCATTTCAACTAATCCTAGGTAAGGCAAGTGAAAATGTCTATTCTGCTACGTTGGATTCACCCTGTGACATTTGATATCATATTATTGGTCACAGGTTACAACCCCTTTTTTATCTGTGTTTCTGTATGTCTATCCTTCTTTGATACTACTTACCTATCCTTCATAAATCTGAGTATCTCTGTTTGCTTATGTTTCTGTCTAAATCTATTTGCCCATTTACCTACTGGTCCAGCTAGCTGCACCAGTACTGTCATTTCTAGTGCGTCTTGGCCTTGTTTCCCTCTGATTCCCATTGGAGCATTTGCTGTTCTTGAGTTCTCTGCAATGTTTCTGAGGTGCATCGCCTACATCCATTTCCTCATAGTTTGATTTTGACTTACATTTGCCTTACAATGACATTATAATTAGTTAGGCAGTGGAATACTGATGAAGAGGGAGGTATTCAAAAAAGGTACTCGATAATATAGGACTTTTGTGGTGGTTTGTCCATGTTTGTCCTCTATGAAGAAAGAAAATCTTTAGCTTTTGGGAGGTGATGCCATGTCAAGTATGTGCAAGGGATTTTATTGAGACTGAGAGATGGTTTTCCAGAGTGCAGGACAAACATAATCACTATCTAAAAGGACCCAAATGACATCACTAAATTATTTTTATTTTCCAGGGACTTTATAGAATGTAAATTTAAAAACATATTTTGTTACTGTGATATATATTGGCAGTAAATATTTATTTCTCTATCATTTCCATCTCTCTCCATCGAGTCAGCAGCCTCACACTGGAAACACCAAAATGTTTCTGAAAGGTTGTTTGGATAATTTGTTGTTATTGTTTGTGTTAGTTCCTTTTTCTAATTAAAGAGCCATCCATTCAAACATGATTATCATGAGGGCAACTTCGATGGACTGGCCACAGTGTGAGAATGCCAAAGTTAGACTTGCCCAAAAGGATATTTTATGGAACATTGTCCCAGGATAAAGGATGGAAAGGAGTCAAAAGACGTGATGCCCGGAAATACTGCTGGTCTCTCTTGAGAAGTTTAAAATTGATTGTGCAAGATGTAAGACAGAGGAAAGCCCTGCCCAGCATGGTTTGGCATCAGAGAGCATGCTGTTCTCTATGAGTAAAGCAGAAGGGAATCCTCTCCAGAAATGGGAGATGTGCAGGCTTGGGGCACTCATCCTTGGTGCTCACATGGGTGATTTGTGGCTGACCTGTGATTGAGCATTCCTAGCTTTTTCTGCAGTACATGGCACTTACACAAAAATTGACCATGTACCAGGACATTAAAACCCTAATGTTCAATAGCAGAAAGGCAGAACTACTGAATTCAACTTTCTCAAATAATACTGATATAAAAATGGTATGCAGTTCTGGGCTAGGGAGATATAGAACCAGAACTAATTGGAAACCAAGCAGCCTCATTTTAAAAATGAGTGGATCAAGCAACAAATTATGGAAAGTATTAATTATTTCATCCTCGATAATGACAATAATTATAAAAAATACCAAAGCCTGTGGTATACACTCAAGGCGGCTCTCAGGGGATATATTAGATCTTTAAATGCTTACATGAATTAATTAGACAAAGAAGAAATCAATGAAGTAAACATGCAACTATGAAAATGAAAGAACAAATTAAAACCCCCAATTAAATATCACATTAGAAATTATAATAATTAAAGGAGCAATTAATAAATTGTATGTCAGAAAATGATGGAACTAATAAATGAAACCAGGAAATAGTTTTATCAAAAATCTAGTAGAATTGATAGACTTCTGGTCAATTTGATTAAAAACAAAGAATGAATAAATCCAAATTGCTACTGTCTCAAATGCAAAAGGTGAATTCACCACCAATGAGGAAGAAATTAAAATAATAATTTGGAATATTTTCCCCAACTCTATGCCAATAAATTTGACAATCTTAGTGAAATGGACGTTGATTTGCAAAAAATATAAGTTTCCTAGATTAAATGAAGAGGAAATTAAAAACTTAAATAATGCTATCTCAGAAATAGACATTCAACAAGACGTTATTGAAGCACCTCAGGAAAAATCTTCTGGACCAGATGGATTGACAAGTGAATTCTATCAAACTTTTTAGTAGCACTTGGTTCCAATTTATATAAACTCTTTGGAATAATAGGTGAAGACGGAACTCTGCCTAACTCTTTCTATTACTCCAATATGGTGCTGATACCTAAATCAGGAGGAGAAAGAAATTTAGAAACCAATCTCCCTGATTAATATAGATGCCAAAAAAGCTTAAATAAAATCTTAGGAAGAAGATTTCAAATTATCACTGTGATGAAACATTATTTATCAAGGAGAGTTTATCTCAGGAATGCAGGTGGGTTCAATATTAGGAAAACTGTTATTATAATTAATTATATCAATAATATACCTATCAGGCAACATGTGATCACATCAATAGATGCTGAAAAAGCTTTTGATAAAATACAGCACCCATTCATACTAAAAACACTAGAGAGTGTAGGAATAAATGGTTTGTTCCTTAGAAGAATGAGCACTATCCATATGTTTATTCTTCTTTCACACTACTTACCTGTGGTTAATCTGAGAATCACTATTTGCCTATTTGTCTATCTACTTCTATTTGCCTATTTATCTACTTGTCCAGCTAGTTGCAATTGTATGGTCATTGCTAGTGCTTCTTGGTCTCGATTGTTTCTGATCTCCATAGGCACATTTGCTTTTCTTGAGTTCTCTGTATTGTTTTTGCAGGTAATTTTTATTTCTTTAAGCTTGCTAATTATGCAGGCATGGGGGGAGTCCAGTCTACAGAAAGGAATTCTGCATATGATGTTTCTAATGGACCTTCTTATCACTTTTATATCAGAAAGTGGGATCTGATAAAGGTATATATGTCTTTATCCATCAAGGGAACAGCCCTGAACTTACAAAGTGACTGTATATCAGACACTTCCCCTAGAGCCATGTATATGAGGATAAGTCAGGACAGAAGGTTCCAACCAGCATCCCCATGCTTTATCATCTCAACTAATCCTAGGTAAGGAAGCTGAAAATGTCCTTTCTGTTATGTTGGCTTCACCCTGTGACTTTTGATTTCATATTATTGGTCATCAGTTTAAACCAATTTTAGTCCATCTGTCTGTCTCATTGCTTGTCTATCCTTCCTATACTACTTACCTATCTTTCATCTGTCTGAGTATTTCTATTTGGCTATTTGTCTGTCTTTCTCTGTTTGCCTATTTATTTACTGGTCCAGCTGGCTGTACCAGTCCACCCAATTCTAGTATGTCTTGGTCTTGTTTCTTTCCAATTCATATAGGAGCCTTTACTATTCTTGAGTTTTCTGAAATGTTTCTGAAAACCAAAGCCTAAATCCATTTTGTCATAATTGGTTTATAAATGTCAAATGTGCCTGACAATGGCTTTTTACTTGGTTAGGCAGTAGAATATTGATTAACAAGAAGGTATTGAAAGAAGATTCGGGTTAATAAAGGAATGTCATGGGGGTTTCTTGATGCTTGTCCTCTATGAAGGAAGAATAAGTTTAGTTTTTGGGAAGTGATTTTATTGAGACTGTCTGATACTAAGTCATCCACCTTACGTGGTGTCTAATGATGAATCAGGGTGAATGGAGATGACCCCAAATGTCAGGCCATCAGGCATAAGAGACTTGGTCCTTAAGGGCGAACTTTCTGAGGCTAGATTCAAACTCCCTTTCGCGAGATGCCAAAGTCAGTACTGTGTCAGGTAGCTGCACTCCTCCATGATTATCAAATGATCGTACATAGGAAACACAGTCCACAAGATAATAGTTTGAATTTGTTTAAGGCCCTTGGATCTGCTTGTATTCATTCACCCCTTCGAGGTTCTGACATTTGATTCATATTGGTTTTTGCTGTTTGTCCAATAGTTTTTTTTTGATTTATTTAAAAATTAAAATCGAAAAATCAATTTCAGGATAGAGAACCTGATTTTCTTTTAGTCTTTGTCCTTCATTTGAAGTAAAAAGAAAAAAAGAAATGAAGATTCAAAATTTTCTTAAAAATGAGAAAAGAAACAAATGGTTATGTGCAATTGTTCTTTTCAAAGAAGTAGTACTTTTACTCTGACTGTGATGTCTGTCCTGTGGTGGGTCATATGTTTCCTCCTGAGTGCTTTAGGGTACTTGATGATTACTTCCTTCATTTGAATTCTGGAGTCTTTCAAAGCCTCTTTTGAGAATTATTTTGTGATTGTAAGAAGGATTCAATTCGATCTTGCAATTTTCAGTTTCCTGTCTATTTCTGAATCCTCTCACACGTTCACTTTCTTAAATATTTTCCTTTTATTTACCAGAGACATATTAGAATGAAAATTTTAAAAAATTTGTTACTGCGATGTATATATATATATATATATATATATGTATATATATATCAAGAGCAAAGATTTAGTTCTCCATATTTACCCTCTCTCCAGTAGAGTCACCAGCCTCCCATGCAACAGCCATATTATTTCTTAAAGAGTATTAGGCTTGTGGCTAGAGTTGTGATAATTGTTTGTTATTGTTTGTGTTAGATCCTTTTTGGATGTAAAAGGTCAAGCATTCAGACATTATTATCATGACGTCAACTTTGATGGACTGGCCATAGTGTGAAAATGCCAAATGTACACTTGCCCAAATTGATATTTTGTGGAGCACTCACCCAAGATAATTGCTGAAAACGGGTCCAAGGTCATGATGTGTGGATATTCTGCTAGTCTGTTGAGAACTTTTTAATGGATTGAACAACATGGGACCCAGGGCAAAGGCCTGCTCATCATGGTGTGGCATCAGAGAGGTTATTGTGGGGTGGCTAGGTGGCACAGTGAATAGAGCAGCAGCCTTGGAGTCAGGAGTACCTGGGTTCAAATCCGGTCTCAGACACTTAATAATTGCCTAGCTGTGTGGCCTTGGGCAAGCCACTTAACCCCATTTGCCTTGCAAAAACCTAAAAAAAAGAGAGAGGTTATTGTGCCCTATGAGTAAAGCAGAAGGGTATCCTCTCTGGGAAGGGAGATGTGCAGGTTTAGGGTCCCCACCCCTGGTGTTCAAGTGGATGATTTGTGGCTGACCAGTGATAGAGCATTCCTAGCAAACCTTGGGCTGATCAGCCTCAGTGACACACATGGTAAATTGTCTCTAATTTAGTGATGTCATTTTGGTCTTTTTAGGCAGAGATTATGTTTGTCTTTCACTGTACAAAAAGACTATGGCACTGTGGAGGTGATGCTACCACTAACCCTTAAATGGGATTTGTGTGAGGGGATACTTCCCCAAGTTACCAACCTCATTTTGTCCTCCAGAGATATCTGGGGCTTTGAATGAGATAAACCTCTCCTACATCTGTCTGAGTGTTTGCCTTCGTCATCTCCCTGTCTCTCTGTGTCTCTGTAATCATGACCTGGGGTGTTTTGCATTGAAATTGCATTAAAAAAGCATGTTAATCTGCAGATTTTTCCTTCATAAGGGACAACTGTCATGTGAAGGCATAAAAAAGATTTTGGTTAATATATATATATATATATATATATATATATATATATATATATATATATATATATAGGTGTGTTTGTGTGTGCGTGTGTGTGTGTGTGTGTGTGTGTGTGTGTGTGTGTGTGTGTGTGTATTTCAGGATAAATACTGAAAAGGGGGCAGAGGATGTGATACAAGGACATTCTGCTGGTCTCTTGTGAACTTTGAAATGGATTGTTCAATATGGGAGACAGGGCAAAATCCTGCCCATCATGGTGTGGCATCAGAGAGTGTGCTGTGCTCTATGAGTAAAGCAGAAGGGAATCCTCTCAGGAAATGGGAGACATGCAGGTTTACCATCCCCTCTGCTGGTGTTCACATGGGTGATTTGTGGCTGACCTGTGACAGAGCATTCCTAGCTTGTCTTGGGCTTATCAGCCTCAGTGATACACATGGTAACTTTTCTCTAACTTAGTGATGTCATTTTGGTATTTTGAGATAAGTGATTGTGTTTGTCCTTCACTCTGGAAAACCACCATGATTCTGGGGAGGTAATGCTAACACAAACCCATGAATGGAATATGAGTGAGGGGTTCTGTCTGACATAACCATCCTCATTTTCTCCTCCAGAGCCTCCTGGGTCCTTCAAGGACAAAAAGCATCTGTCTGTCTGTCCCTCTGAATGTTTTCCTCAGTCATCTCTCTGTCTCTCTGTGTCTCTGTATTGCTGAATTTGGTGAGTTTGACATTGAAAAAGTATTAACTTTAAGTGAGATAATCTCCAGATTTATGGAAATAAGGGAGAAATGTCTCAAGAAGGAACAAAAAGAAATTGTTTAATGTACACATTTATTTGTATTTCTTTCAACTTGTTAATTATGCAGGCATATGCGGAATCCTGTTTAGAAAAAAGGAACTCTCCAAATGAATTTTCTAATGGACCTTCTTATCACTCTCATATAAGAAAGTTGGATCTCCTCAAGCTATATATGGCTTTATCTCTCAAGGGAACAACCCTGAACTGAGGAAGTGACTGTATATCAGTCACTGATATACAGTCACTTCTCCTAGAGGCATGAATATGGGGATATGTCAGGAGAGATGGCTCCACCCAGGATCCCTTTGCCTTAACATTTCAACTCTTTCTAGGTAAGGCAAGTGAAGTTTTCCCATCCTTGATGTTGGCTTCACCCTGTGACTTTTGATTTCATATTAGTGGTCATCAGTTTACAACCCATTTTTATCTATCTGTCTGTCTGTCTGTCTATCGATCCTTCTTTCATACTATTTACCTATCTTTCTTCTCTCTAAGTATCTCTATTTGCCCATTTGTCTGTCTATCTCTATTTCCCTCTTTATCTACTGGGCCAGCTAGCTGCACCTTTACTATACTTTCAGGGATGATTTCTATAGTTTGTTTTTAGGACTATGTGATAGGAGAGATGACTCCACACAGCATTCCTATGCCTTATCATTTCAAGTAATCCTAGATAAGGCCACAGAAAATGTCCCTTCTGTTCTGTTGGCTTCACCTTGTGACTTTTGATTTCATATTATTAGTCATCAGTTTACAACCCTTTTTTAACCATCTGTCTGTCATTCTATCTGTCAATGCTTCTTTCATACTACTTAGCAATTTTTCATCTAACTGAGTATCTCTATTTGCCTATTTGCCTAACTCTATTGGCCTATTTATCTGCTGGTCCAGTTAGCTACACCAGTACAGTGATTTCTAGTGCATCTTGGTATTGTTTCTTTCTGATCCACAGGTGAGCATTTTCTGTTCTTGGGTTCTCTGCAAACCTAAATCCATTTTCTCATGCTTTGATTATGACTGTCAGATGTGCCTGACAATGACTTTGTACTTAGTCAGGCAGTAGAATATTGCTTCAGAGGAAGGTATTGAAAAAAGCCACAAGTTAATACAGGACTGTTGTGGTGGTTTGTTGATGTTTGTCCTCTATGAAGGAAGAAAATCTTTAGTTTTCAGGAGGTGCAGCCATCTCAAGGATATTAATGGTATTTTACTGAGGCTGTGAGGTGGTTTTCCAGAGTGAAAGACAAACATAATCGCTATCTAAAAGCCCCAAAATGACATCACTAATTTATTTTTATTTTCCAGAGACATTTTAGAATGTAACTTTAAAAACATATTTTTTTACTGTGATATATATCTGTAGCAAAGATTTACTTCTCTCTAATTTCCCTCTGTCTCCAGTAGAGTCACCAGCCTCCCAGGGGAAAAAAATCAGAATGTATCAGAAATGCTGTGGTGATAATTTGTTGTTATTTTTGTGTTAATTCCTTTTTGAATTAAAGAACCATGCATTAATTACAACATTATTATCATGAGGGCAACTTCAATGGACTGCCCACAGGGTGAGAATGACAAAGTTACGCTCGCCCAAAAGGATATTTTGTGGAACACTGACTCAGGATAAATGACACAAAGGTGTCAGAAGATGTGATGCCCAGACATACTGCTGGTCTCGCTTGAGAAGTTTAAAATTGATTGTGCAAGAGGTGAGACAGGGGAAAAGCCTTCCCAGCATACTTTGGCATCAGAGAGCATGCTGTGCTCTATGAGTAAAGCAGAAGAGAATCTTCCCAGGAAATGGGAGATGTGAAGGTTTAGGGCACCCAGCCCTGGTGTTCATGTGGGCAATTTGTGGCTGACTGGCGATTGAGCATTCCTAGGATACATATTCAACAACAGAATAGTTTGATTATATTTAAGGGCCTTGAATCTACATGGATTCATTCAGCCCTTGGAGGTTCTGATATTTGATTCATATTGTTTTTTGTTGTTTGCATAATGGTTCTTTGTTTTTTTAAAAATTGAAAATTAAAATTGAAAAATCAGTTTTCATTGATGAGAACTGGAATTTCATTTGTCTTCATGCTTCTTTTCATGGAAAAAGAAAAAAAGAAATGAAGATCACAGTGGGTAAAGCACCGGCCCTATAGTCAGGAGTACCTGGGTTCAAATCTGGTTTCAGACACTTCATAATTACCTAGCTGTCTGGCCTTGGACAAGCCACGTAACCCCATTGCCTAGCAAAAACCTAAAAAAAAATGAAGATCAAAAATTTTTAGAAAAGTGAGGAAGGAAACCAAACAATTATGTGTAATTGCTCTTTCCAGAGAACTAGTACCATTATTCTGACTATGACATCTGTCCTGTGGTGGTTCTTATGTTTCTCCTGAGTGCTTTGATGTAGATGATGGTAAATGCCTTGACTTGAATTCTGCAGTCTTTCAATGTCTCTTTTCATAGTAATTTTGTGATTGCAGGAACGATTGCATTTGATCCTGCATTTTTCTCTTCCTACCTATTCCTGAACCATCTCACATTTTGGGCTTCGTATATGATTTTCTTTTATTTTCCAGAGATAATTTCAGAATGAAAATTTAAAAAAAAAATAGACATTTTATTACTGTATTATATATCTAAAGCAAAGATTTAGTTCTCTATAATACCCCTTTCTCTCCAGTGGTTTCACCAGCCTCCCACTGGAAAAGCCATAATGTTTCCTAAAGTCTATTAGGCTTGTGGTTAGAGTTCTGATAATTTTTTGTTATTGTTTGTGTTAGAAGCTTTTTGTATGTGAAGTTTCAAGCATTCAAACATGTTTTGAAAGACGAATAAGAACAAAAGGTAAAACATCTTGAAAGGAAAAAAAATATAAAACAAGATTTAAAAGGTGAAGACAGCATGCTTGATGTGCAGGCAGATGTCATCTTACCGTGGATAGGGTTGGCATTTTCCATCACAAGTCTTCTAGAATGACTTTGATCACTGCATTCCTGAGAAGAATTAAAGTTTGTCATAGTTTATCATCACTCAGTGTTGGTATTGTTGTGTACCATGTTGTCCTGGTTTCTGTTTACATCATTCAGCAGCAGGTCTGCCTCAAAGTCCTTTGCTCTCCATTGTTCTTATGTTGTATTTGCTACGTTGTTCAACCTCTAAGATTCCCTGAGAAGAAGTGTGAACTTTTCCACCTACCAGGCTGGGAGCATAAGTTAATCCCAGATTGGACACCCTTGTTGATCAGGAGGGGGGTGAAAGTTGCCCTGAGGATGCCATTTGAGAGAGTAATGAAAGGTAGGACAGCATGTTATTTGTCTTAGATAAAAAGTGAGTAGTGGGAAGATTTGAAAGAAGGTTATTCCAAGAAATCAATGCGAAGAGAGTAGAAGAGCTGAAAAAAATGCAGTGTTACAGAGGATAGGTCAGGACCATAGGGCAGAATCAAATAGAGATTTTGTTTATAAAGGAAATAAACTTATTTGTAAAACAACATTTTTAGCAACTCTTGCAGTGGTGACTTAGATTGCTTGTTGCAGATAAATCGCTTCACTGTGGCAAGGCTGAAGAAATTGCGGCCTATGAATGCGAGAAAATGTTATGGTAGAAGAAAGAGTATGCAGAAGATGATTTCAGGGAAACCTGGGAAGACTTAAATAGATATAAAATTGAATGAGCAGATCCAGAAGAACACTGTCCACAGTAATAACAATATTGTCTGATGATTAACTGTGATTGACATACTTAGTTTCAATGATAGAATGTTTGATCTGCTGGTCAGGTTTTCTTATTTTCATCCCATGGTGAGGTTGAATTGACCTGAGCCCCTTCAGTCTCGCCTTATCTCCCACTTCCTTCAGACCACTTATCTTCACTACCAAACTTACTATTTTACCATTTTTCTCATTCAGCTCAGTCTCAAAGTCATTTTCTATTGTGTAGCACAGGGCTTGGTCCCATTTTAAGGTGGAATCAGCAAAGGTCATGGTATTAGGATGGAAAGTTTTGTTTCTGAATCCTGTATGACCTAATCAGAAATCTTTTCCTTATATTACAATGTGGTTGACCAGATGGACTTGTAGTATTTCTCTATAGTCCCTGATCCAGTGATGTCTACTGGTGTCCAGTTTGTCAGTTATACTAAATGAAGGGAAGAAATGATGTGAGTTCCAGAGCAGAGTCATGAAATTTAAGGACAAGGAGAGAGAGAGAGCAAATTTCTCCATAAGGGGTAGGACATAAAGGAGAGAAGGAACCAGGCCTCTAGTTTGAAGAGACTTTGGTTTGTTCATAACTTTTCTAGGGAATGATCTTGAGAGACTGTACCTCTGAGTAGAAAAGAAGAAATCCTGGTTTTCAAGGCAAGTTCATTCGAGGAGCCTATTTATAATGGATAGCCATCATTCAGATGAAGATGTCTATGGTTAGGCCTAAAAGCTCAGTTTGAGGCAACAAGGTATGACTACCCCAGACATTAATGGTATTGATGGGGGGCTGGTTTTAGGAGCATAATTTCTGGAATAAGATGTTGTGGATGCTCCGAAGCAGTGGATAGAGCAGTGGGTTTGGAATTAGAACACCTGAGTTCAGATTCAGACACTGAGTGACCCTCAGGAAGTGATCTAATTGCTGTTTGTCCTGTAAGATGAAGATCATCAAAGCACAACTGTAAGTTGAGGAGCAAAATTGCAGCACATCAAAGCACAAATTTCACATATTTATTGAGAATCTAATGTTGAACTTTCAGTGAATGTCACATAGGAGCTTTGGAACTCCTTATTCCCTTCCGTTCTCCTTTGCCCCTATCTGTTTAGAGCTCTGGTACATAACTGAGTTGTGTTTTAAGAAGAATATTTACAAAGGATGTTGAGAAGCTGAAGAATCTCTCATGGAGGAAAATGGAAAGAGGTCCATGAGGATGTGAGTGTCAGATCAAAGAATCTCAAAATTGATTATAGAATGGTGAAGCTAGGAGAATATTTCACAATCTTTTTAACGTGGTTTGAAAGGTTGGCATGTATGGGTGGTTATGATAGGTTTTGGACCCAGTGGTCCAAACAGAAATAATAATAAAAATGGTCAGCATACAAAAAGTCAATGGCTCTATAATAAAAAGAAGATATTTAAATATTATTGATTTCCTATATGGGGATAGACTCCAACAGGATGAATAGCTGATTCCTCCACACTGGAACACTTTGTGGTAATGTGAGATAAGCACTTGTTTGTACTGCAGAAGTGGATTTGCAGTTATTGGTTGGGCTAAAGAAACAGTGAGGTCTGTTTTAATTCTTATGTTCCATTACTTCTTGGAATCCTGTGTCCCCAAGCATCTCAGGATGGGCTTGTTAAGGACTTATAACTTTCATCTGAAAGGAAGATATGCTCTCCTGTTTGATCCCTTTATAATCCATCAGAGACCTTAGAAATTTCTGGTATTTATTCTCCCGGTAACTTTAATTTGTTCTGTGCAACTCTTCTCTGTTTGAAGGGTACATACAAAGAAATATGGAGTCAGAGCTTTTCCTCTTCACTTGCCTGGAATGCCACCCTGTGCACACATTAGATTTCATCAGCATTGAGCGGTGAGCTGTGCTGAGACCCCAAAGTGAGTTTTGGAAAACAGAAACCTATCAGATGTTTGGGATAAAAAATTGGAAATGAGTCATTTAGAAGAAAGTCAGCAAGGGAGAAATAAGGAATGTTGTAGAATAGTCTGAAGCAACCAAACTGGCTGTGTTGCAGATGAAAGAACATGTCATATTTAAACATATAACGGTTATCAATGGGGAACAGAAGGGCCATAGAGACCTGATGACCTGAGGGACGCATTGATCATATATCCAGAGAACTGCTGGTAGGAGGATTTTCCTTGCAAACTTCAGCACTGGAGGAGACTAATTTTTATTGCCCAATAGAATATGACTCTTCAGTGTGCCCTCTTTCTTCCACTTACTTTTCCCACCTTATCTTTCCCAGGAACAAACAATGAACTACTGTAGTCAATTTTTTTCTACCAAGCTTAACTTAAAATGAAGTCAATTGATTGGGGGCGGAGCCAAGATGGCGACATGAAGGCATCGAGTCTTAGGAACTCTCTGAAAAAAACTCATAAACTAAGGACTCTAACTAAACTTTCGAGAGACAGAACCCACAACGGGACCCCGTAAGGCAGTTCTCCTACTCAAGGTAACCTGGAGAAGAGAAGAAGGGCTCTGCTCCCCTGGGGCTGGAGGGGCAGCCTGCCAGAGGGGTGGCCCGCCAGAGCCAAAGAACTTAAGCCTCCCGGAGGCAGCCCCAAGGCGCTGGGAGCCGAGGCTCACAGCAGCGGGGGAGTCTCCTGAGCTGCACCACGGGGAACACCGGCACAAAGTGAGGGAACAGCTGGGGACCTCTGCCAGAGTGAGCACGTGGAGCCCAGCCCTCAGGGCACCCAGTCAGCAGCCTGGTCTTTCTGCAGCCTAGACCCGGAAACAGAAGCAGGTGGAGCGGGTAAGGAGGAGCCCCCAGGGCATGAGCCCATTGAGTTGAGGGAGGGGAGTGAAGAGAGACTGCAGAGGTCAGTCCTCTGCCCCTGGAACAGGACTCTGGAGCTCTGACCACATTCAGATCCTGATCGCAGTCTAGGCCCCCCCATAGAACAGTAGGGCCCGCCCCCCACCTCAGCCCCGTGGCAGAGGGGGGCGCTTATGGTCATTCACAGACCAGGAGGGAGGACAGAACCTCACACAATGAGACCCTTGTGGGAGTGTCCCAAAAGCTCAGGAAGCACCCCCAAAAAACAGGCTTAGGGTAGGAAAATGAACAAAGAAACAAGAGGAAGACCATTAAGAAATATTTTGCAAATGAGCCCAAGAAGGATCAAAATACTCAGTCTGAAGATGAGGAAGCACAAGCCCCTGCATCTAAAGACTCCAATAAAACCAGAAATTGGGCTCAGACTATGATAGAGCTCAAAAAAGACTTTGAAAATCAAATGAGGGAGTTAGAAGAAAAACTGGGAAAAGAAAGGAGAGAGATGCAGGAAAAACATGAAAATGAAGTCAGCAGCTTAGTCAAGGAAATCCAAAAAAATGCTGAAGAAAATAGCATGCTAAAAAACAGCTTAGGTCAAATGGATAAAGCAATACGAGAAGTTACGGAGGAGAAGAATGCTTTAAAAAGCAAAATTGGCCAGATGGAAAAAGACATAAGAAAACTCTCTGAGGAGAATAAATCCTTCAGATAAAGAATAGAATTCAGGGAGATTGATGAATCTACCAGAAATCAGGAATCAATACTTCAAAACCAAAAAAATGAAAAATTAGAAGAAAATGTGAAATATCTCATTGAAAAAACAACTGACATGGAAAACAGACTTAGGAAAGATAATTTGAAAATTATTGGAATACCTGAAAGTCATGATCAGGAAAAGAGCCTTGACATTTTCAAAGAATTACTACAGGAAAATTGCCCTGATATTCTAGAAGCAGAGGGCAAAATAGAAATGGAGAGAATCCACCAATCCCCCCGAGAAAGAGATCCCAAAAAACCAACCCCTAGGAATATTATAGCCAAGTTCCAGAACTACCAAGTCAAAGAGAAAATATTACAAGAAGCCAGAAAGACACAGTTCAAATATCGTAGAGCTGCAGTCAGGATCACACAGGACTTAGCAGTAAGTACATTGGAAGCTCGTAGGGCTTGGAATACAATATACTGGAAGGCAAAAGAGCTTAGAATGCAACCAAGAATGAACTACCCAGCAAGGATGAATGTCCTCTTCCAGGGAAAAAGATGGACTTTCAATGAACCAGGGGAATTTTAAATGTTCCTTTTGGAATGGCCAGAGCTGAACAGAATGTTTGATCTTCAGATACAGGACTCAGGTGAAGCATGGGGATTGGAGGAGAGGGGGGAAATATGAGGGACTTAATGAGGATGAACTGCATGTATAAAAAAATGATACTGATAATATCCATATGAACCATCTCAGTTAATAGAGCAGGTAGAGGGAGCTTTTATAGTTGAAGCACAGGAGAAAACTGAATTTGAAGTTAAAATATGGTGTAAAAAATGGAGTTAATAAGAAAAAAAAAGGAAATGGAATGGGAGAAAGAAAAAGGAGAGGGGGAATAGTCCAAGCTATTTCACATAATAAGATTTTTTTTTATTACAATGAGCCATTGCAATGATATGGAAGGGGGGAGGCAAGGGGGAATGAGGGAACCTTTGCTCTCATCAGAGATGGCTAGGAGAGGAAACAGCAAATGTACTCAATGGGGTACAGCCAACTGGAGTAAGAAGGAAGGGGGAGCAGGGGGAAGGGGTGGGGATGTGAATAAAGGAGGAGAGAATGGACCATGGGGGGACAGTGGTCAGATATAACACATTTTCTTTTTTTACTTCTTGCAAGGGGCTGGGATTGGATGGCCTGCCCAGGACCATAGGGCCAGGTGGATTCTGGGCCTAAGGGGTGGTATGGGGGCTCAGGGCTTCTTGGCCCCAGGACCAGGGATCTGTCTGCTGCACCACTCAGCAACCCTACAGCAGAGTCAGAGTGAAAGGAGAGAAAATATAGTACATGGTAGTGGAGAAATAAGAAAGAAGGGAGCTGCGATCAGCAATGGAATATTGGAAAAATATGGAATTAACTTTTGTGATGGACTTATCATAAAAAATGTGATGCACTCACAACAGAGTTGATGGTGTTGGAACAAAGACTGAAACACATTTTTTGTTATTATTATTTGGGGGAGGGTGCAGGGCAAGTGGGGCTGGGTGGCCTGCCTGGTGCCACATAGCAGGGTGATCATTGGGTGTCTGGGGCCGGATTCAGACCCAGTTGCTCCTGCCTCAAGGGCCAATGCTCTGTCTTCCACCCAGCCACCCCTACTGTTATTACCATTTTATTTTATTTTGGGTCTTTTTTTTCTTCTTTTTGGTTTTTGCAGGGCAGTGGGGAACAGGTGGCTTGCATGTCACATGGCTGGGTGATTATTGGGTTTATGAGGCTGGATATGGGCTTGGATGCTCATGGCTCCAGGGCTGGTGCTTCGTCCATTGCACCACCTTGCCAAACCTACAATTATTACTATTTTTTTAATTTTAATTTTTTTCTCCCCCCTTTACTTTTTTGCCTAAGCAAGTCTATCTATATTCATGGGGGAGGGGTATTTTGTTTACTTGTAAACAAGTATATTTTATTAATGTAAAGAAAAACATTTGTACAAAATGAGAATAAAAAATAAATTAAAAAAATAAAATGAAGTGAATTACATCAACTCCTTTTTTAAGCCAATTTTTTGGTGATGGGCTGCATTTATATAAACATTTATTTTTTCATTTGTTTCCTTTTTTGTTTGTTCCTTTTTTCCAAATTCATATATTCAGATAATTTTCAACATTTATTTTAAGCAATATTTTCTAATTGTATGCCACTGGAAATTTTAATATTCATGTTTACAAGGTTTTTGAGTCCCAAATTTCCTTCGCTCCCTCCCTACCCTCTTTCTCCATTTTTATGGGAAACAATGTAACATATACACAAATAACTGTGTTAAACTTATTTCCAAAGAAGTTTTGAAGAATCAGTGCAAAACCAAAATTAACACCACAAGTGGAAATAAACCATAAATCTTGAAACAAAATTTAAAATATGATGATAGTATGCTTTGCTTTGCTTGAAACCTCCACCTGTAAGAGTATATATAATAAGATGACATTTCCTACCTCAAGTGTTTTAGAACGTAGTTTGATCTCTTCATTTCTTAGAAGAGTTCAGTTCAACATATTTGATCATCACACAATTTTACAATTGTGTATATTGTCCTGTTTCTGCTCCCTTTATTCAGCATCATGTCAACATCAGTGTTTTGCTCTCAATCATTCGTACATGGTATGAATGTATTGTATTGTATTGCTATGTTTTTCAGCCTTAAAGTTTCACTGAGTTGTGGAGTGAACCTATCCACCTAAGAGTCTGTGGCTACATGGCTCCACTTTCTTGGATACTCTTGTAAATCAGGACTGAGATGACAACTGTCCTGTGGATGCCATTTGAGAAGGATAAGCAAGGTATGATAGAATCCTAATTTTCTTTGATAATAATGGAGATATTGAAGGTGCCGAGCCAAGTTATTCCAATATATCAATGTGATGAGTGTAGAAGAACTGAATAAATAACTACTGAAGAATAACAGGTGAAAGATGACCACTACTACTTCAGGTACAATAGAGATGATAGAAAAGGAAAATAACATATTTGTACAGAAATAATTCTACCAGTTATTGTTATTTCCAAATAAGTTATTTTTGAAAGACGAATAAGAACAAAAGGTCAAACATCTTGAGAAAGAAAAAACATAAAACAAGATGTAAAATGTGAAGACAGCATGCTTGATGTGCAGGCAGACGTCACCTTTCTCTGGATAGGGTTGGCATTTTCCATCACAAGTCTTTTAGAATGACTTTGATCCCTGCATTCCTGCGAAGAATTAAAGTTTGTCATAGTTGATCATCATACAATGTTGGTATTGCTGTGTACCATGTTGTCCTGGTTCTGTTTATATCATTCAGTAGCATGTCTGCATCAGAGTCCTTTGCTCTCCATTGTTCCTATGTTGTATTTGCTATGTTTTTCAGCCTCTAAGATTCCCTGAAAAGAAGTGTGAACTTTTCCACCTCGCAGGCTGGGAGCATATGTTAATCCCTCATTGGACACCCTTGTTGATCAGGAGGGAGATGAAAGTTGCCCTGAGGATGCCATTTGAGAGAGTAATGAAAGGTAGGACAGCATGTTATTTGTCTTAGATAAAAAGTGAGTAGTGGGAAGATTGGAAAGAAGGTTATTCCAAGAAATCAATGCGAAGAGAGTAGAAGAGCTGAAACAAAATGCAGTGTTACAGAGGATAGTTCAAGACCATTGGGCAGAATCAAATAGAGATTTTGTTTAAAAAGGAAATAAACTTATTTGTACAGCAATATTTTTAGCAATTCTTGCAGTGGTGACTTAGATTGCTTGCTGCAGGTAAATTGCTTAATTGTGGCAAGGCTCAAGAAATTGTGGCATATGAATGTGAGAGAATGTTATGGTAGAAGAAAGAATATGCAGAACATGATTTCAGGAAAACCTGGGAAGACTTAAATCGATATAAAATTGAGTGAGCAGATCAAGGAGCTCACTGTCCACAATAACAACAATACTACCTGATGATGAACTGGAATTGACATACTTAGTTTCAATAATAGAATGTTTGATCTGCTGGTCAGGGTTTCTTATATTCAACCCATGGTGAGGTTGAATTGACTTGAGCCCCTTCAGTCTAGTCTCATCTCCCAGTTCCTTCAGAACACTTATCTTCACTCCCAAATTTACTATTTTCCTATTTTTCTCATTCAGCTCAGCCTCAAAGTCCTATTCTATTCAGTAGCACAGGGCTTGGTCCCATTTTAAGGTGGAATCAGCAAACATCATGGTATTAGAATGGAATGTTTTGTTTCTGAATCCTGTATGACCTAATCAGAAATCATTTCCTTATATTACAAAATGGTTGACCACATAGACTTGTAGTTTTTCCCTATATTCCCTGATCCAGTGATGTCTACTGGTGTCCAGTTTATCAGTTATAATAAATGTGGGGAAGTAAGGAAGTGAGTTCCAGAGCAGAGTCATGAAATTTAAGGCCAAGGAGAGAGAGAGAGAGAGAGAGAGAGAGAGAGAGAGAGAGAGAGAGAGAATTTATCCATGAGGGGTGGGAATAATTAAGGGAGACAAAGAACCAGACTTCTAGTTTGAAGAGACTTTGGTGGGTTTGTAACTTTTCTAATAAATGATCAAAAGAGACAGAAACTTGTGAGACATTACCTCTTAGTAGAAAAGAAGCCTACGAAGTCCTGGTTTTCAAGGCAAGTTCATTTGAGGAACCTTTTCATGATGGATAGCCATCATGCTGATGAAGATGTCTACAGTTAGGCCTAAAAGCTTAGTTTGAGTCAATAAGGTATGACTGCCCCAGACATTAATGGTATTGATGGGGGCTGGTTTTAGGACCATAATTTCTGGAATAAGCTGTTGTGGATGCTCAGAAGCAGTGAATAGAGCAGTGGGTTTGGAATTAGAACACCTGAATTCAGATTCAGACACTGAGTGACCCTCAGGAAATGACCTAATTGCTGTTGGTCCTGTAAGGTGAATATCATCAAAGCACATCAAAGCACAACTGTAAGTTGAGGAGCAAAATTAAAGCACACCAAAGCACAAATTTCACATATTTATTGAGAAACTAATGTTGCATATTCAGTGATTGTCATATAGGAGTTTTGGAACTCCTTATTCCTTTCTATTCTCCTTTGCCCCCTTCTGTTTAGAGCCTTGGTACATAACTGATTTGAGTTTTAAGAAGAATATTTACAAAGGATGTTGAGAAGCTGAAGACTCTCTGGAGGAAAATGAAAAGAGGTCCATAAGGATGTGTCAGGTCAAAGAATCTCAAAAAATTGATTCTAGAATAGGGAAGCTAGGAGAATATTTGACAATATTTTTAAAGTGGTTTGAAAGGTTGGCATGTATGTGAGGTTATGATAGGGTTTGGACCCAGTGGTCAAAATAGAAATAATAATAAAAAGGGTCAGCATACAAAAAGTCAATTACTATATAATAAAAAATATTCAAATATTACTGATTTCCTATATGGTGATGGACTCCAATAGGATAAATAGATGATTTCTCCTCACTGGAAATCTTTGTGCTAAGGTGAGATAAGCACTTGTTTGTATTTCAGAAGTGGATTTGCAGTTATTGGTTGGGCTAAAGAAACACTGAGATCTGTTTTAATTCTTATATTCTATGACCTCTGGTATCCTGTGTCCCCAAGCATATCAGGATGGGCTGGGTAAGGACTTTTAACTCTCACCTGAAGGGAAGACATGCTCTTCTATTTGATCCCCTTATAATCCATCAGAGACCTTAGAAATTTCTGGTATTTATTCTCCTGGTAACTTTAAATTGTTCTGTGCAACTCTTCTGTGTTTGAAGGGTACCTACAAAGAAATATGGAGTCAGAGCTTTTCCTCTTCACTTGCTTGGAATGCCCACCTGTGCACACATTATGATCCATCAGCATTGAGCTGAGAGCTGTGCTGAGACCCCAAAGTGAGTTTTGGAAAAACAGAAATGATCAGATATTGGGGATAAAAAATTGGAAATGGGTCAATTAGAAGAAAGTCAGTAAGGGAGAAATAAGGAATGTTGTTGAATACTTTGAAGGAACCAAGGAGCTTGTGTTGGAGATGAAACAACATGTTAAATTTAAACATGTGAAAGTGATCAGTGGGGAACCGAAGGGCCTTAGAGACCTGATGACCTGAAGGAAGCAATGATTATATATCCAATGAATTGCTCGTAGGAGGATTTTCTAGCAGCTATTTTAATTCTGATTAATACTTGGAAATTGAAGGAATGCCCATCACTTCAGGTAATGGTTGAACAAATTGTTCTATTTGATTATAAATGAATGTTATGTGAGAAGTAATGACACTCCGATGGTGATTTCAGGGAAACCTGAAGAGGCCTAATGTGATACAAATTTGAGTGAGCCGAACTATGAAAACTTTGTAAAAATAACACCGATATTGTGTGATGATTAACTGTGAAGGACTTACTTCGTTTCAATAAGATGAATTCTTGTCTGCTGTTGAGGATTTTTTTCTTTAGGATAATTTAATTTTTTAATTGAATTTTAAGAATTTTTTTAACGCTTGGTGAGATTGAATTTATATAGGTTGGTCTCCTAAGAACTTTCAGCATAGTCTTACCTTCCACTTCCTTCATAGCACTTATGTCCAGCCCCAAACTTATGTTCTCCTCCTTCCCATTGCTGTTTTCCTCAAAGTCTACTGAAATTGCTCCTTTTCTATTCAATAGTACAGGGTTTGATCACATTCTAAATTAGAACATAGATTTGGAATTGAAAGATTTGAGAATTTTGTGTGATCTTAGAGGAATTACTTAATTTCACTAGGTCACAGATTCTTTATCTGTCTCACAAAGTGGTTGTCCAGTTGGACTTATAGGATCCTTTCCTGATCTCCCTAATCCAGTGATGTTGAGTTTGCTTTTTATGAGCAATGAAGGAATGAAAGCAGTGACTTACTGAATAGATTCATGGTATTTAAGGGCAAGGCTTCCCAAAACAGAGAACTGACACAGCAGGAACTGGGATTAATGGAGAGAAGGAACCAGATCTCTAGTTTGAAGAGCCCTTGTTTTGTTGGTTCCTTTGGTAGGAAGAGGTAGAAAGAAATAGATACATGAGAAAGAATATCTCTGTGTGGGCAAGAATTCTAAGACGTTCTGGTTTTCAATACTACTTCATAGGAGGAGTCTTGTGAATGATGGATGTCAATCATTCTGATGAAGATATCTGTGATTTAGAGGTCTCCAAGCACAGTATGAGTCAACACAATATGATAGTCCCAAAAGTTAATGGTATCCATGGGCCTTGTTTTCAGAGCATAATTTCTGTAGTTGTGGATGCTCAGTCGATAGCCCTGCTGGATAGGGTTTGGAATTAGAACAGCTGTGTACAGTGTGACAGGGCACATATGACTTCAACCCTGCTTCACTCAATTTCCTAAATTGTAAAATGAGTCATCAAAGTACCAATTTCTCATATTTTATTAATGCTTATATTAAAAGACCCCATAGGAGCTTGGAGAACTGCTTATTCACTTCCATCCTCCTTTGACCTCTATTGTTTAGGCCCCTTGTATATTAGTGAGTTGTGTTTTTAGAAGGCTATTCATAGAGGGTGTTAACAACAACAACAACAACAACAACAACAACAACAATAATAATAATAATAATAATAATAATAATAATAATAATAAATGTTTGCCCTTCACTTTGAAGAAGACCATGGCCTCAGGGTGGTGATGTCATGATGATGCATGTGATTTAGATTTGAGTGAGGGAGTGCTGGTGCTAAGTCACCAGCCTCCTTTGTCCTACAGCATCATCTGGGTGCTGAGGCCAAATATGAATCAGGATAACTGGAAATGGCCATGGATGGGGGGGAAGGCAATCAGGGTTAAGTAACGTGTCCAAGGCCATACATCTAGTAACTGGAAGAGGTTGGATTTGAACTCCCATCCTTCTTGTTCGAAGGTCAGTTCTTTACTCAATGTACCATAGAGGATGTTGAAAAGGTAAAGCCTCTCTGCAGCAGGAAAGTTAAAAAATCAAAGTGGTCCATGAGGATGTACCATTAATGGTCAGAGGAAAGAATCTTAGAAATTGAGTCTACAGTGGAGAAGGTAGGAGAATTTGTGACAACTATTTTTATGTATTTTGGTGGGTTTGCATGTGGAAGAGTGTTTGGCAGTGTTTGGACCCAAGAGAAAAAATAGAAATAATAAAAAGTGTAGCCTGCAAAGAGTAAAAGGTTATGAAGTCAAAACCAACCTCAAAAATTATTCCTGTCCTATTGGTGGTTGTACTCCCTCAGGATAAATAGTTGATCCCTCCTCACTTGAAAACCATAAGGCAAGTTGAGATAATCACTTGAGTGTATTGTAGAAATGTAATTTCTTTACTGCTTGGGCTAATGGAACTGTGAGGGCTCTTTGAATTCTAAAATTCTATGACGTTTTTGTATCCTAGGCCATCAACTTCTCAAACAACAAGATGGAACTGTTGAGGTCTTTTTCTTGTATCTGAAGGGGAGATATGCTTTCTATTTGAACCTTATAAACATATCAGAAACTTCAGGAAATTCTGAGTCTTTCTTCTCCCAATCCCTTTACCTTTCTCCCTGCTGCTCTTCTTTGTTTCAAAGGGATATACAACAAAAGGTTGAGGTGGGGACTTTTGCTTTTGCTAGCCTGTGATGACCCCCAGTCCAGCATCATGGTTCATCAGTATTGAACTGACAGCTGTGCTAAGTCTCAAAAATGAGTTTGGAAAAGCTGAATTAGAGATATTACTGTGCTTTCTCTGGGGAGAAAAAATGGAGATGAATAAGCATTAGATGAAAGACAAAAGGGGAAATATAAGGAATGTAGCAGAATGAGCTGAAGGAATGATGGTGGATTACTGAGAGATGGAAGGAAAGAGTCAAACTGAAACAGATTAAAGGGAACAATGGGGAAGAGAAGGGACAGAGAGACCTGATGATCTGGGAACTGTAGGACCAGCTGATCACATCCAAGGACTTGCTGGTAGGAGAATTTTCCTTTTAAAACTCAACTCTGGAGGAGATTAATTTTTATAATCAGTGAGTCTAAGACTCTTCAGTGTACCCTCCTTTTTCCAATTACTTTTCCTACCCTATCTTCTCCTAGAACACACTATTAACTGCCGTAGTCAATTTTTTTTCTACCTATCTTAACTTCAGATGTAGTAAGTTACATCAGTTCCTTTGCTATGCCCCTGTTTTAGGGATTGGCTGCATTTTTTTATTCTTGATTTGTCTCTTTTGCTTTCCAATTATATGTCAAGATAATTTTCAACTTCTCTTTTTAAATAAGTTTGCTTTTCCAATTGAATGGAAGGATAATTTTTTAATATTCTTTTTTGGAAGATTTTGAATCTCGCATTTTTCTCCCTCCTTCACTTCTCTCTTAGCTCCCCTTGAAAGCAAGTGATATAAGATATACTTGAGATGCAGTATTAAAAACATTTCCATGTACGTTATGTTGTGATAGAAGAATCAGGACAAAAGGGTAAATAAAATCATTTATGAAATCAAAACATAAAACTTTACAAAATGGCTTTAAATTGTGCTATTTTACATTTTGCTCTGCATACAGACTCCATCTTCCTCTGTATTTGGATGACATTTTCCATCCACAGGTATTGTAGAATTGACTTTGATCACTGCCTTCCTGAGAAGAGTTAAATTTATCATAGTTGATCATCACACAAGGTTGATGTTGCTGTGTCCAGTGTAGTCCTGCTAAGACTCACTTAACTCAGCCTCAGTTCTGCATTAGAGTCCTTTGCTTGCAATCATATTCTTTTCAGCTTCATAGACCAGCCATATGACCAACCGATGGTTTTATTATAGATTTTATATATTGAGAAGAATCCTCTTGAGAGCACTTAGGTCTCCTCTGTGTTTTTACATATTGGGAAACTGAGGACCAGACGTTGTTCAGGTCAAAGGTCTTATAAAATAGCAGACACTGCATTATAATCACACAAAAAAGAGACACCTTCAGAGCATCCCAAAATTGTTGCTTCTGACCCCTTGTTCATACTTGTCTTGTGTGATTTCTCTATAAAAGAGTCTTTTTGACAAGTATATTTCTGGCATTCCACCATCATGCCCAGTTCATCATAGCTGTACTCTTTGTAGTAACATTTGAACCATTGGCAGTTCAGCTGAGAAAGGATCTCAGCATCTCTTCACTTCTCCTAAGACGTGGTCTTCAGAATCTTCCTACCACATTTAAATGGAAGTGATTCAGTTTCCTCACATGGGCCTGGGAGACTGTCCAGATTTCACATGCCAACATGAGTCTGTCAGACAATACTAATGATCTTCTCTGGGCTACCAAATTTTGACATACACTTCCCTAAACTCTGATGCTATCAAATGGCTGACAAAATCAAAGCTCTTGTTCAGATCCAAAAATGTTGTATACAGACCTCCGGAGTTGTTGGGCAGGAACCACCATGCCTACTGATCTTCCACACTTTCTGAAGCCACACTGGCTCTCAGGTAGGTGATCATCATCCAGGTGAATAATTAGCTCATTGAAAGGAATCTGGCACGAATCTTGCCAGCAATGACTAAAAGAGGACCACCCTTGTAATTGTCACAGAACAATTTATTGCCTTTACCATTAGAGGCATAAAATATATAGATAAATCTATGGGATCTTGTGTTGTCTATGAGTGTGTGCCCATGATTCAGTGTGGCAAGGTAGAGTCAAGACACCTAGGGATGACTCTAGATGCAGTAATGTTTGACCAAACTCTAAGTGTTCCCTGATATCTTCTTCAGGTGGCTGCTTCATGGTTGGTGTAACAAAGTTTACTCATCCACCCATTCCACCAGTGGAAAACTTCATAAGCTTGGATTAGACAAACCTTCCAAACTCCCCAAAGAGTTTGAGAAACCCTTGATTATCCTAAGAATGGTTTAAACCAAGTGCTGAAACTGCCAGAGTGACCACTGTGACTCCCAGTACTTCTTGTAGCGACAGGTGAGAGTTAGGTGGCTCAGGTGAACATCAAAGGTGGAAATAGCCTTGAAAAGGGCTCAGAACCCCTCACCCTAGTTGTCCATGAGGAAGTTCTACATCTCTCAGGAAAGCAGAAGAGTAGAGAGCAGCTGAGATGAGCAGAGGGCAGAAAGAGGGCATGAGTTGGCAGCTGAGTACTACAGAGTATAGTAGAGGGCAGAAGAGAGAGGCAGAAGAGCAGAGAACTGCAGAGGGCAGCAGGGAACAGGAGAGGGCAGCACAGGATTGCAGAGTACTGCAGAAGACAGAAGAGGGAAGCAGAAGAACAGGGAACAGCAGAGGGCAGCAGGGAACAACAGAAATCAACAGTGGGCTGCAGAGAAATGCAGGTTGGTTGAGTGGTCAGTTGGTTCTTGTCCTTCATTATTGAAGAAAAACAGATTTCATTGAACTTGAGACTGATACCAGTCTGTCCAGTTATGGCTGATCAGACCAATACTAGCTCAGAATGCTCATCCAGAGTTCAGGCACAAATCACCCATGTGAAAACCCATGGTACTCCCCCTAGAACATATATGTCATGTTTCCTTTGAGCTGCTGCCTTTCTGCACTCCTCATAGGGCACAACACTCTCTCTGAGGAGAGAACACCATGCTGGGAGGTCCTGGGCCAGTGTCTCACATGTTGTACACACAATTCTTATGTGTTTAAGATAGTCCTTCAGGGTGTACAGGCATTGCTTCTGCTGCCTTATAAATGTATACCCTGTGTGAGTTCTCCATAAAATAGTCTTTTTGGCAAGAGTGTTTATGGCATTCTAACAACATGATAGTCCATTGCCATTGCCCTCTCTGCAATAGTGTTGGAATGCTTGACAGTTTAACTTAAGAAAGGAGGTGAGGGGAGGCACCCTGTGTGTGTACATCCAACTACTTACAGCACACGTTGGTGTTGACAGCTTTGCAGCTTCAATGTCAGGCACAAAGACTTATGCCTACCTGTTCTGTTCTAATCAAAACCAAGAACTAGAAGAAGTGGGGAAATGTTACCCAAATATAAATCTAGGTTTGAAGTGAAGGGGTAATCTGGAATGATTCGTGCTATCGAAACTTGGACTGGTCTGTCACCGTCATTGAGTTATTTTGTTCTGGAACTCTCATCTTAAATAGAATATGGTTACTTTGTAAAGGGAATACTCATTCTGATATCATTCGTAACAACTGCTCTCTCTCTCTGCTGCTTGCCAACTCCAAGACCCTGTGACTGAATAATTCTAGCCTATTCAGCTTTGGAAACCCTAAGGAAACCACGATCTCTCATCTTTGAACTGTTCTTATCTTGGAGACAATTGTTCTGCCACATGTGAAAGTTCTGTCATAAAAGGACAGTTAGATGCAAATGATGTTCTTATTGTGTCACCCAGCTTGAGTCTTAAAAACTTAAATCACACAAGATTTTTTTTTGGGGGGAATATTCAGTTTCTAGGCAGCAGAATCTAATTCATTATATATTTTGTTTTAAATATGTCTTTACAAGAGTGCAAATTTCCATAGTAATATCAGCCTATTGAACTGTAAAGCAACAATTTGGATTTCCATTGGTCTTTAGGGAAGCTTAATGTTAGCAACTGAAGAAAAAGTCATTTCATAAAGCATTACTTTTACAGCTGAAATATAGAGGTCTTATGGGAGACTCCATATATGGTGCCAGTCAATGGAGGCAGCAAAGGAGATCCATTTGTAGGAATGTTGTTATTGCTGCCTGGAAATAGTTCAATGCAGTTCAATTCCCTTCTGATCACTAGAACTAAACAACTTTGAAATGGGTAGAAGAAATATTTTATGAAGACAACTCTCATTAGGAATTCAGAGGTTGCCTCTTTTTGTCTATATTTTAAAAAGTAAAGGCAAAATATTGAAAGAAAGAAAATTCAATACTAATGTTTTAGATCACTGGAGAAAAGAATAGTTCAACAATTCTCATGCATAGGTAATTTTTCCTGGGTGGTGCATATAAAGGAATCTCTATCCAAAAGCACCATACAGTCTACTGGAGGAAAAATGCTCACAAATTCAGTAAAGGCAAAACCTTACAAAGAAACTCCAAAGTATTTCCCTAGGTGGGGCAGGACTAACTACTCAGGATAAGCAAAAGCCATATGTGAGCAAAATTTCACAAGCCTTGAAGGAAGAGAGGTTTCATATTTTACAGGTGAAAAGGAGTAATATCTAAAGTACAAAAGACAGGAACTGGTCCAGCTGTGGATAGAACAGAGAAAGAGAAGTGTGGCTGAAAGTCAGTGTACTTGGGAAAAGAGGAAAATCAACCTTGAATGACCTGTTAGGAGTTAGATTCGCCTGGGATTCACTATTTGCTCACTCACTCACACATGTGACCTAAATGTGAATTGAGACCCTAGTGTCTTTACTTCGATAATCAATCCCTGAAGAACAACATAATAGGCTGAAGGAAAACAACAAGTTTGTCCTATGGGTTTAATATAAAACAGCAAGGCGGTTTGGAAACCTCTTTCATTTGTTTGATAGAATGGATTCCAGAGAGGAGTAAATTCTAATGAATCCACTGTGACAGGGACATGTATTGATGGAGGCTTGAGGAAGTCTCTGCCTCTCTGTCCTCAAAGGAGGAGTTTGTGAGGTTCAGAGGTTCTGACAACTCAAACCTCCCTGGCACCCCCAGACCATAGTGATTACTGACAGCAGCATAATACTCATAAACAAATATAATGTCTCTATATTGGGGAAGACCATTCAGGACTCCCTGGGAAGATCAAAAGAAAGTCACATTTTACCTAAGGAAAATACTCCTGAGGACTCCAGAAACTTGAATTCAGCAGTTTCTGTGAGTTATCCCCTTTTTCATGCACTCTACATGTGGGATTACTTTCCCTTGGCCTACATTTGTATATACCTATGGAGAAAATATCTCAAGCTTAGTCTACCACCTTAAAAGGTAATTATTTCTAGTTGACTAATTTACATTAACTGATCATTATAGGAGAGGCACTATGATAAAGGCTGAAAATCCCCTGCCTCCTCCTCCTCCTCCTCCTCCTCCTCCTCCTTCTTAAAGAACCCTGAAGGGAAAAATAGCTCATGACTTCAGGAGACCCAACCTGCTCCTATTGGGTCGCAGAGTCAATGCTATAAGGAACTTTGATTCAGATTCCATATAGCTTCAAATATCAAACAGAAGAGTTTTAAGAACTCTTTGAGAGGGGTTAAGGAGACAGACTTGACCAAGGGAATTATCCAATGGATGCTTTAGAAATAGAATTTGACTGCTATGGGGAGGATAGATTAAGCAAAGAAGAGACTTCAGACAATAAAGTCAATTGGAAGATTATTGAAATCATTATTGAAATTATTCAGTTGATATTTAAAGACTGTATATGTTATGGTGGAGGTTTTGTGAGACTAGAAACCAAGAAACAAGAGGAAATACCGTTCAAATGAATAATTCATGTATTTGATTGGGAAAGAGGTTGAGAGAGGAGGCAATGATGACTTGGAATTTAAAAACTGGAGTGTCAGGAAGGCCTTTGTTTCAATACCAAATTGAAGAAGTTGAGAAAGTTTAGGGAGAGAAAATATACATTCTGTTTTGGATGGGATGAAGATACTGTGGGAAATCTCCAAGGATTGGTTGGGAATGTTGATGATAGAGAATCAGTAATGATCTACTGCTCTTAAGGCATACATTTAGGAGCCCTTCTTCACAGATGTGTCACTGACTCCTTAAATGGTTGTTTATACTCATCAATCTCATCTCAGATCATGTTTTAATTGCATAAAATATATGTGTTTAAAATTAGTCAAGTGATATAAGGACTAAAACCCTAGACCTGGTGGAGGGAAGAGAACTGAGTTTTCAACCAGACTGAGACACCCACTATTCAAACACTTGTGTGATCAGCTGGGTGTCTTTTGCATTGAAAATGCATTAAAATTAAATGTGTTAATGTGTAGATTTGTCCTTCATAAGGGACAACTGTCAGGAGAAAGCACAAAAAGAATTTGGTTAATATACACGTTGATAAGTATTTCTTTAAGCTTTCCAATTATGCAGGCCTGTGGGCAGTCCAGGGTGGAAAAAGACACTCTACAAATGAAGTTTCTAATGATCCTCCTCATCACTTTCATATCAGAAATTGGGATCTCCTAAAACTATATATGGTTTTGTCCCTCAAGGCTTCTGCCATTTATTTAAGATGTGACTGTATATCAGACACTTCTCCTAGAGGCATGTATAGCAGGCTATGTCAGGAGAGATGACACCATGCAGAGTCCCTATGTCTTATCATTTCAACTAATCCTAGCTACAGCAAGTAAAAATGTCCATTCTGCTATGTTGTATTCACCCTATGACTTTTGATTTCTTATTATTAGTCACAGTTTACAATCCCTTTATATCTGTGTCTCTGTCTATCCTTCTTTGATACTACTTACCTGTCCTTCATCCATCTGAGTATCTGTTTGCTTTTGCTTATGTCTATCTCTATTTGCCCATTTACCTACTGGTCCTGCTAGCTGCACCAGTAAAGTCATTTCTAGTGTCTTGGCCTTGTTTCCTTCTGATCCCCATGAGCACATTTGCTGTTCTTGAGTTCTCTGCAGTCTTTCTGAAGTCCAAAGCCTAAATCCATTTCCTCATACTTTGATTTTGACTGTCACATAACCTCTTGGGAATAATAGGTGAAGATGGAGCTCTGCCTAACTCTTTCGATGACACCAATATGGTACTGATACCTATACGAGGAAGAGAAAAAATTTAGAGACCGATCTCCCTGATGAACATAGATGTCAAAAAAAGTTTAAATAAAATCTTAGGCAAAAGATTTCAAGTTATCACTAGGATAATACATTATGATCAAGGAGGATTTATCCCAGAATTGCAGGGTTGCTTCAATATTAGGAAAAGTGTTATGATAATTAATTATATCAATAACATACCTATCAGGCACCATATAATCATATCAATAGATGCTGAAAAAGCTTTTGATAAAATACAACACCCATTCTTACTAAAAACCCTAGAGAGTGTAGGAATAAATGGTTTGTTCCTTAGAATAACAAGCAGGATCTATGTGTCTATTCGTCTATCACACTACTTACCGCGTAGTTCAACTATAATTTTTATTTGTTTAAGCTTGCCAATGATGCAGGCATGTGGGGAGTCCAAGCTAGTGAAAGGAATTCTCCAAATGATATTTCTAATGGGCCTTCTTATCACTTTTATATCAGAAATTGGGATTTGATAATCATATATATGTCTTTATCCATCAAGGGAACAACCCTGAACTTAGGATGTTACTGTATATCATACACTTCTCCTAGAGGCATGTATAGGGGTATAATTCAGCAGAGATGACTCTACCCAGGATCTCTATTCCTTATTGCTTCAACTAATCCCAGATAAGGAAAGTGAAATTTTCCCATCCATGATGTTGGCTTCACCCTCTGACTTTTGATTTCATATTAGTAGTCATCAGTTTACAATCCATTTTATCTATCTGTATGTCTCTCTGTCTGTCAATATTTTTTTCACACTACTTACATATGTTGCATCTGTCTGGATATCTCTATTTTCCCCTATGTCTTTCTATCTCTATTTGCCTCTTTATCTAATGGGCCAGCTAGCTTCAACTGTACATTCATTTCTCCTGCATTTTTGTGTTGTTTGATTCTGATTTCCATGAGAGCATTTGCTTTTCTTGTGTTCTCTGCAATGTTTCTGAAGTCCAAAGCCAATATCCATTTTCTCAAACTTTGATTATGACTGTGAAATGTGCCTGAGAATGATTTTATACTTGGTCAGGCATTAGAATATTGATTAAGGGAAGGTATTCAAAGAAGATGCGGGAAATATAGGACTGTTGTAGTGGCATGTTGATGTTCATCCTGTATGAAGGAAGAAAATCCTGAGCTTTCTGGAGATCAAGCCATGACAAGGACGTGAAAGGGATTGTATTGAGGCTGTGAGCTGCTAAGTCACCTGCCTTACTTACTGAGTCAGGACCATCTGGATGCGTTATCCAGATAGGAATCACGAGAAATGGAGATGACCCTAAATGGTAGGCCATCAGGAGTAAGTGACTTTGTCCATAAGGGAAAACTTTCTGAGGCAAGAATCAAACTCGCTTTCCCATGTCCCCAAGCCATATACTCTTCCAGTTAGCAGCAGCATTCATCACTGTATATCAAATGATCATACTTAGGATACATATTCAACAACAGAATAGTTTGATTATATTGAAAGGCCTTGAATCTACATGGATTCATTCAGCCCTTGGAGGTTCTGACATTTGATTCATATTGTTTTTTGTTGTTTGCATAATGGTTCTTTAATTTTTTAAAAATTAAATTTGAAAAATCAGTTTTCATTGTTGAGAAATGGAATTTCTTTAGACTTCATGCTTCTTTTCATAGAAAAAGAAAAAAGGAATGAAGATCACAGTGGATAAAGCATCGGCCCTGGCGTCAGGAGTACCTGGGTTCAAATCCGGTCTCAGACACTTCATAATTACCTGGCTGTGTGGCCTTGGGCAAGCCACTTAACCCCATTGCCTAGCAAAAACCTAAATGAAGAGGAAATTAAAAACGTAAATAACCCTATCTCATAAAAAGACATTCAACAAGCCATTAATGAAGCACCTCACAAAAAATCTCCTGGACCAGATAGATTGATAAATGAATTCTATCAAAATTTTAAGTAGCAATTGAAGATCAAAAATTGTTATAAAAATGAGGAAAGAAACCAAACCATTATGTGCAATTGCCCTTTCCAAAGAACTAGAACGTTTATTGTGACTATGACTTCTGTCCTGTGGTGGGTCTTGTTTCCTCCTGAGTGCTTTGGAGTAGATTATGGTTAGTGCCTTGACTTCAATTCTGGAGTCTTTCAAAGTCTCTTTTCATAGTAATTTTCTGATTGTGGGAACGACTGAATTTGATCCTGCATTTTTCTTTTCCTATCTATTCCTGAACCCTCTCACATTTTTTACTTCATCTATGATTTTCTTTTATTTTCCAGAGAAATTTTTAGAAAGAAAATTTAAAAAAAATATTTTCTTACTGTGTTATATATCTAAAGTGAAGATTAGTTCTCCATAACACCCCTCTCTCTCCAATAGTGTCACCAGCCTCCCACAGGAAAAGGCATAATGTTCCCTAAATTCTATTAGGCTTGTGGCTAGAGTTCTGATAATTTTTTGTTATTCTTTGTGTTAGTTCTGTTTTCTAATTAAAGAGCCATCAATTCAAACATTATTATCATGAGGGCAACTTGGATGGACTGGCCACAGTGTGAGAATGCTAATGTTAGACTTGCCCAAAAAGATATTTTGTGGTATACTGTCCCAGGATAAATGATGAAAAGGAGTCAGAAGACGTGGTTCCTGGACATACTGCTGGTCTCTCTTGAGAAGTTTAAAATTGACTATGCAAGATGTGAAACAGGGGAAAGGCCTGCACAGCATGGTTTGGCATCAGAGAGAGTGCTGTTCTCTATGAGTAAAGCAGAAGGGAATCATCTCAGGAAATGGGAGATGTGAAGGTTCAGGGCACCCATCCCTGGTGTTCATGTGGGTGATTTGTGGCTGATCTGTGATTTAGCATTCCTAGCTTTTTCTTCAGTACATGGAACTTACACAAAAATTGACCATGTACCAGGACATTAAAATCCTAATGTTCAACAACAGAAAGGCAGAAATAGTGAATACATCTTTCTCAAATCATACTGATATAGAAATGGTATGCAGTTCTGGGCTAGGGAGATATAGAACCAGAAGTAATTGGAAACTAAGCAGCCTCATTTTAAAAAATGAGTGGATCAAGCAAGAAATTATAGAAAGAATTATTTCATCGTTGATAATGACAATAATGATAAAACATACCAAATCCTATGGCATACACTCAAGGCAGCCATCCCGGGATATTTTATATCTTTAAATGCTTACATGATTTAATTAGAGAAAGAATAGGTCAATGAACTAAATATGCAACTATGAAAATTGGACAAAGAACAAATTAAAACCCCCAATTAAACATCACATTGGAAATTATAATCAAAGGAGCAATTAATAAAATTGTAAGTAAGAAATCTATTGAACTAATAAATGAAACCAAGAACTGGTTTAATCAAAAAGCCAGTAAAATTGATAGACTTCTGGTCAATTTGATTAAAACAAAGAATGAATAAATCCAAATTGCTGGTATGTCAAATGAAAAATGTGAACTCACCACCAATGAGGAAGAAATTAAAGTAATAATTTGGAATATTTTCTGCAACTCTATGCCAATAAATTTTACAATCTAAGTGAAATGGATGATTATTTACAAAAATATCAGCTGTGCAGATTAAATGGAGAGGAAATTTAAAACTTAAATAACCCTATCTCATAAAAAAAATCATTCAACAAGCAACTATTGAACTCCCTCCAAAAAACTCTCCAGGGCCAGATGGATTGACAAGTGAATTCTGTCAAACTTTTAAGTTGCAGTTGGTTTCAATTCTATAAAAACTCTTTGGAAAAATAGGGAAAGATGGAACTCTTCCTAGGAAGCCAATATGGTGCTGATACATGGACCAGGAAAAGTTAAAATGGAGAAAGAAAATTATAGACTTAGCTCCCTGATGAATATATATGCAAAAATCTTAGGAAAATGATTTCAAGTTATCACTAGGATAATACATTATGATCAAGGAGGATTTATCCCAGGAATGCAGGGTTGGTTCAATATTAGGAAAACTGTTATTATCATTTATTATGTCAATAAAATACCTATCAGGCACCATATGATCATAGCGATAGATGCTGAAAAATATTTTGATAAAATATAGCACCCATTCCTATTAAAAATCATAGAAAGTGTAGGAGTAAATCTTTTGTTTCTAAGAATAATAAGCAGTATCTCTGTGTCCATTATTCCTTCACACTACTTACCCTTCATTCATCTGAGTATCTCCATTTCACTATTTGTTTGTCAATCTCCATTTGCCTGCCTTTTTATCTACTGGTCCAGCTAGTTGCACCTGTATGGTTATTGCTAGTGCCTCTTTGTCTTGTTTGTTTCTAATCTCCATAGGCACATTTGCTTTTCTTGAGTTCTCTGCAATGTTTCTGCAGGTCATTTTTATTTCTTTAAGTTTGCTAATTATGCAGTCATGTGGGGAGTCCAGAGTAGAGAAAGGAATTCTCCAAATGATGTTTCTAATGGACCTTATCACTTGTATATCAGAAAGTGGGATGTGATAAAGGTCTATATGTATTTATCCATCAAGGGAATGACCCTGAACTTAGGAAAGGTCGGTATATCAGACACTTCTCCTAGAGGCATGTATAGTAGAATAAGTCAGGAGAGATGGCTCCCCCCAGGATCCCTGTGCCTTATCATTTCAACTAATCTTAGATAAGGCAAGTGAACATTTCCCATCCTTTATGTTTGCTTCACCCTGTGATTTTGAGTTCATATTAATGGTCATCACTTTACAACCCCTTTTCATCCAGCTGTCTGTCTCTCTATCTGTCTTCCCTTCTTTCCTACTACTTACCTATCTTTCATCTGAGTATCTCTATTTGCCTATTTGCCTATTTATCTACTGGTCCAGCTAGCTGCACCAGTACAGTCATTACTCATGCATCTTGGTCCTATTTGTTTCTGATTTCCATCAGAGCATTTTCTGGTCTTGAGTTCTCTGCAATGTTTCTGAAGTGTAAAGCCTTTATCCATTTTTTCATGCTTTAAGTAAATCATACTTTGGACAGAAAGACCCCTCCCTCCATCCCTCTCATTGTTTGCCTCTTGGGATGTGACTGTATATCAGGAACTTCCAGAGCCATGTCTAGGAGGATATGTCAGGAGAGATGGCTCCACCAAGCATTCCAATGCCTTATCATTTCAACTAATCCTAGGTAAGGCAAGTGAAAAGGTCCGTTCTGCTATGTTGGATTCACCCTGGTACTTTTGATTTCATATTATTGGCCACAGTTTACAACCCCTTTTTATCTGTGTCTCTGTCTGTTTGTCCTTCTTTGATACTACTTAAAACCTATCCTTCATCCATCTGCATATCTCTGTTTGCCCTCACACTAGTTGTCCATGAGGAAATTCTACATCTCTCAGGAAAGTAGAAGAGTAGAGAGCAGCAGAGATGACCAGAGGGCAGAAAGAGGGCATCATTTGCAGCTGAGTACTACAGAGTATAGTAGAGGGCAGTAGAGGGAGGCAGAAGAGCAGAGGACTGCAGAGGGCAGAAGAGCAGAGAACTGCAGGGGCAGCAGGGAATATCAGTAGGCAGTAGGGAAGAGGAGAGGGCAGAAGAGTCTTCCAGGGCCCTGCATAGGGTAGCAGAGTTGTGCAGAAGGCAGTAGATGTCTCCAGAGAACAGCAGAGGCTAGCAGAAGACAGCAGAGGACAGCAGAGGACAGAAGAGAACTACAGAGGGTAATAGAGGAGTGCAGAGGGCAGCAGAGAACTGCAGAAGAAATCAGAGGACTGAAGAGGATAGCAGAGGGCCATCGGGAGAGGACTTCACAGGACAGCAGAGGGCAATAGAGAACTGCGGAGGGCAGCAGGGAACAGCAGAGGGCAGCAGGGAACAGCAGAGGGCAATAGAGAACTGCAGAGGGCAGCAGGGAACAGCAGAGGGCAGCACAGGACATCAGAGTACTGCAGAGGGCAGAAGAGGGAAGCAGAAGAACAGGAAACAGCAGAGGGCAGCAGGGAACAACAGAAATCAACAGAGGGCTGCAGAGAAATGCAGGTTGGTTGAGTGGTCAGTTGGTTCTTGTCCTTCATTATTGAAGAAAAACAGATTTCATTATACTTGAGACTGATCCCTGTCGGTCCAATTATGGCTGCTCAGACCAATATGAGCTCAGAATGCTCATCCAGAGTTCAGGCACAAATTACCCATGTGAAAACCCATGGTACTCCCCCTAGAACATATGTGTCATGTTTCCTTTGAGCTGCTGCCCTTCTGCCCTCCTCATAGGGCACAACACTCTATCTGAGGAGAGCACACCATGCTGGTAGGTCCTGGGCCAGTGTCTCACATATTGTACACACAATTCTTATGTGTTTAAGATAGTCCTTCAGGGTGTCCAGGCATTGCTTCTGCTGCCTTATGTATATCTACCCTGTTGTGAGTTCTCCATAAAATAGTCTTTTTGGCAAGAGTGTTTATGGCATTCTAACAACATGATAGTCCATCGTTGTTGCCCTCTCTACAGTAGTGTTGGAATGCTCGACAGTTTAACTTAAGAAAGGAGGTGAGGGGAGGCACCTGTGTGTGTCCTAGCCAACTACTTCCAGCACCTGTTGGTGTTGACAGCTTTGCAGCTTCAATGTCAGGCACAGAGACTTATGCCTACCTGTTCTGTTCTGATCAAAACCAAAAACTAGAAGAATTGGGGAAACGTTTCACAATGATAAACTTAGGTTTGAGTGAAGGGCTAATATGGAATGATTCGCGCTATCGAAACTTGGACTGGTCTGTCACCGTCATTGAGTTATTTTGTTCTGGAACTCTCATCTTAAACAGAATATGGCTACTTTGTAAAGGGAATGCTCATTCTGATAACATTTGTACCGACTTCTCTCTCTGCTTCTTGCCAACTCTAAGACTCTATGACTGAATAATTCTGTCCTATTCAGCTATGGAAACCCTAGGAAAACCATGATGTCTCATCTCTGAACTGTTCTTATCTTGGAGACAACCATTCTGCCACATGTGAAAGTCCTAATATAGAAAGACAGTAGATGCAAATAACGTTTTTATTGTGGCAATCAGCTAAATTTTAAACAATTTAATTACCTAAGTATCTGGGGGAGGGGGATCCTCCATTTTTAGTCAACAGAAGACATGAAAGGTAAAAGAAAGCTTGTTCATGCATTTTACATTAATAAACCTCCACAAGAGTTTAATTGTCCATAGCAATCTCAACCTGTCGAATTGTAAAGGTAGGGTATGAATATTGAAGGCAATTCCATACTGCTATAAGAGGAACCTCAATGGTTCCTGCTTTCCAGCTGCTTTCTATGTCTATTTGTCTTGTACCATGAGAAAACTGGATGGCAGCTTAACCTTCAAATGGCTCAGTCTAATCAATCCAAGCTGAAATCTCAAGCTTGAGAACCAGTGTGAGCTATAAAAATACAAAGGTGAGAGATTATTTCCGTGGCAACTGCATGTACTTCGGATTTCTGGAGTATATTATCTTTCTCGCTATAGTGTTTGAAGCAAAAAATGAAAAGTGGATAATTTAAAACTGAGGGCCATGGATTAATAACCTATTAGTATACTATTATTGACATCAAATGGACTTTGGAACATAGAGAAAAGCAATTTAGTACATTTTTTAGCCATTCTTCAGAAAATTACCTTCTTTTGTACATGTTTTTTGGTTGGAAAATTTCTTTTTAAATTTAATAACAGGAAGAAATTTTGGGAAAGGTCATAGATTGCTTTTTCCATTTTGATGTGGCATTTTTTAGAAAAGTGTTTAGGCTACATACACTTCAAGGAATGAATATCATTCATCATGAGTGACAATATAGTGAATGATTAAAAAAGTTTTATCTGAATCATCTCTCAAGGTCTAATGAATTTGAAAATCTTTTAATATATTCTCTGATCTTTGCAAACTTAGCACAAACTCTTGTAGATAGTAAGTGCTTAAGAGATGATTGTTGAGTTAGTGACAAAATAAAAATCTGTATTTGACTTCCACATTTTAATAGAAGTTTAACATGATACATTAGCAATGTCAGATAATGTTTTGATGTGACACTGCTGTAGAAAGCCAAAGAAATATTAATGAATACATGATACATTATTCCTGAAAAGTTTCTTAAGTCAATGACACAAGGTACTTAAATCAGGTCCCTTCACCCCAGGAAATCAGGGTGGGTGGAATGGAGCATAGGGTGAGGAAACGAGGATAGAGACAGGAAAAGTGATTGTAGAATAAACTTGAGTTTGATATCATCTCATGGAGTCAGTAAGCATTTATCAAATCTTCACTATGCACTAAGCATCATGTTAGTGTTAGGAATATCAAGAAATACATAAACAATTATTTCTGCTGTTAGGAAAAGGCACCTAATTCTCATGGGAGGGAGGAGTGAATATTCAAAATGGTGTGTACATAGAAGAGAATTAGAGAAACTTAGAAGGAAGGAAAAGGCCATGTGGGGTCAGGAGTAGGGTGGCAGGAAAGACTTTTTTGCAGATATCATCTGAAACTTGAAGGATGTCAGAGAAGACAGTAGACAGAGATGAGGAGGGCTTTAGGGTAGGAGATATATATCTGGGAATCATCCATATAGAGATGATGATTGCATCTGCACTCCAATGGAAGACGATGAGATGTCTAAGTGAGCTAATACAGAGAAGAGATAATAAAGGACAGACTTTTAGGGAACATTCATGGTTTGTACATGTGGCCTGGATGAAGATTCAGTGAAAGAGTTGCAGAAATAATGATTAGGAAGGAAGAAAGGAATAGAGAGCCAAAGGAGAGAAGTATCAGGAAAACCTGGAGTGGATACAGTATCCAGGAGAAGACAGTGCCAAATACTGGAGAGGTCCATGGGGTTGAGTATTGAGAAAAGGCCTTTAGACTTGACCAGTATCCTTCATTACTTTGAGGAAAGCATTTTGAATCAAATGATGAAATCAGAAACTGGACTGCAGAAGCTTCATAACTGAGTGACAGGAAAAGTGGCATAGTTTTCTTAAGATATTTAGGTGAGATATGTAAGGGATGGTGGAATAAAGAGAGAAGCCTTTGAGAATTTAGGATGGGTGGACAGAAGAGAAGGAGCTAGTTGATAGGGAGAAAATGAAGAGTAGAAAGAATATGGGAATGATTGGGACAATCTGCTGAAAAAAAACTGGCTAGCCTGTGATGAAGGCTGCATGGAAAGGGATTTCCTTGACAAGGAGAAATGATGATGTCTTCATGACTAGGACCTTCAAAGGCACCTAAGTTGGCAGTAAGGCACTCCAGCTTCCTTTTTCTAACTTGAGAAAAATAAAGTGAAAGAAAGAAGGAAAAAAGTGGCTTCAGTCTATATTCAGACACCATCAGTTCTCACATTGTGACAGGTAATATTCTTTAATATCAGTCTTTCAGAGTTCTGTTGGGTCACAGGATTGCTGAGCAAAGATAGGTACTTCACAGCTGATCATCCTGCAATGTTGTTGAATGTTGTATAGAGCACATTTCTGATTATTCTACTCATGTACGTTTTCTACTGACAGTATCCTGTTCATTTTTTCCCATAATAGAAGAGCATTTCATCTCAATCCTATGCCATACATTTTTCAGCCATTTCCCCAACTCCTGGGGAACCCAGCCCTCCCCACCTCACCAAACATTAATCTCTAGGTACTCATCACCAGAAGAGGGCTGCTATAAATATCCCCATACATATACATTCTTTTCTTCCATTATTTCATCTCTTCTGGAAGGCTGTCCTACCAGTGGAACTATTAGGCAGAAGGGTAGTCCTGGTTTTACAGCCCTCTGGGTGTAGTTCCAAAATGCTCAACAGAATTGTTAAATCCTTTCAACATTCTTCCAGCAATGCATCAGTGTCTCAATTTTCATTCATCTCTTCCAAAACTTTTCATTTCCTCCTCTAGTCATATTAGCCAATCCAATAAGGTAACACCTCAGAATTGTTCCAACTGCATGTCTTCCATGAATAGTCAGATAGCATATTTAAAAAATAATTAAATAGATTGTATTAATAATGTCACCTATAAACTGTTCTTATTTCTTCATCAATGATCAATTGAGAAATGACTTATTTGTTAAAAATCTGAGAAATTTAATTTGAGAAATAGGGTCTTTATCAAAGAAACTTCATGAAAATGTTTCCCCATAGTGGCTATTCCTAGCTGTATTTCCTTTGATCCTGTTCCCCCCAACTCCATTTATTCTATTTTATGTCTCCTTTCACCCTGTCCCTCCTCAAAAGTGGGGTTCATCTGAGTATTCTCTTCCAAGATCTTCCCTACCTTTTATCATCTACAACCTCCACCCTTCCCCAAGTCCCCTCTCTTCCATCCATTTTCTCTCCTAGGGTCAGATAGATTTCTGTACTCAACTGAATGTGTATGTTATTCCCTCTCTGATCCAATTCTGATGAAAGTAAAGCTCACTCACTCCCCCTCCCCTTACTCCTTTTCCATTACACTGCAAAATATTTTCTTGTTTTTTTATGTGAAATACCTTTCCCCCATTCTACTTCTCCTTTCCCTTTCTCCTGGTACATTCCACTCTGAAGATTTAATTTATAAAGTCTTTTAACTTGTCTCTGCTTCATTGTTTCAAAGGTACATACAATGAAAAGTGGAGGCGTAACTTTTCTTCTTTGCCTGAGATGATCACGAGCTCACCATTATGTTTCATCAGGATCAAACTGGGGTCTGAGCTAAGATTCCCAAGTGAATTTTGGAAAGGCAGAAATGGAGAGATTCTTGTGTTTTCCCTGAGGGAAAAAAAATGGAGATTGTCAGCATTAGAAAAAAGGTAGTAGAGGAAAAATAAGAAATGCAGTAGAATGAGCTGAAGGAACCAGGGTGGAAGTATTAGACAGGGTAATGGAAGGTAGGACAGTGTGTTATTTTTCTTGGATAAAAATTGAGATGTGGGAAGATTTGAAACAAGTTTCTTCCAAGAAATAAATGTGAAGAGAGTAGAAGAGCTGTAAAAAATGGAGTGTTTCAGAGGATAGGTCAACACGATAGGGCAGAATCAAATACAGAGTTTGTTTAAAAAGGAAATAAACTTATTTGTACAACAATATTTTTAGCAGTTCTTGTAGTGGTGACTAAGATTGCTTGTTACAGGTAAATCTCTTCATTGTGGCAAGGTTGAAAGAAGTGGGGCATATGAATGCGAGAGAACATTATGCTAGAAGAAAGAATATGCAGAAGATGATTTCAGAGAAACCCACAAAGACTGGAATCAACAAAAAATTGAGTGAGCAGATCCAGGAGAACACTGTCCACAGTAACAACAATAATATTGTCTGAAGCTTAACTGGGATTGACATACTTAGTTTCAATAATAGAATGTTTGATCTGCTGGTCAGGGTTACTTATTTTCAACCCATGGTGAGGGTGAATTGACATAAGACCCTTCAGTCTATTCTTATCTCCCACATCCTTCACACCATTTATCTTTATCCACAAGCTGACTATTTTTCCCATCTTTCTCTTTCAGCTCAATCTCAAAGTCCTTTTCTCTTCAATAGCACAGGGTTTGGTACTATTTTAAGGTAGAATCAGCAAAGACCATGACGTTAGAATGGAAAGATTTGTGTCTGAATTTTATATGACCTAATCAGAAATCATTTCCTTATCTAACAAAGTGGTTGATCAGATGGAATTGTAGTTTTTTCTCTGTCTTCCCTGATCCAATGATATCTAGTTGTGTCCAGTTGTCCAGTTATGCTAAATTAGGGGACGAAAAGAAGTGAGGTCCAGAGCAGAGCCATGAAATTTAAGGCCAAGGCTGCCTAGGAGAGAGAATTGATAGATGAGGAGTGGCACTTAAGAGAAAGAAGGAACCAGGCCTCTGGTTTGAAGAGACTTTGGCTTGTTGGTAACTTTTCTAGGGAATGGTCGAAAGAGACAGAGACTTGAGAGAGATTACATCTGAGTAGAGAAGAAGCCTAAGAAGTCTTGGTTTTCAGGACAAGTTCATTTGAAGAGCCTATTCATGATGGATAGCCATCATTCTGATGAGGATGTCTGTGGTTAGGCCTAAAAGCTCAGTCTGAGGCAACAAGGTATGAATACCCCAGACATTAATGGTATCGATGGGGGCTTGTTTTAGGAGCATTATTTCTAGAATAAGCTGTTGTGGATGCTCAGGAGCAGTGGATAGAGCAATGGGCTTCGAGTTAGAACACCTGAGTTCAGATTCAGACACTGAGTGACTCTCAGGAAGTCACCTAAATGCTGTTTGTCCTGTAAGATGAAGATCATCAAAGCACAACTGTAACTTGTGGAGCAAATTCAAAGCACATCAAGGCACAGATTTCATATATTTATTGAGTATCTAATGCTAAACTTTCAGTGGTTATCATATCAGAGCTTTGGAACTCCTGCTTCCTTTCCATTCTCCTTTGCCCCCTTCTGTTTAGAGCCCTAATACATAATTGAGTTGAGTTTTAAGAAGAATATTTACAAAGGATGTTGAGAAGATGAAGACTCTCTAGTGGAGGAAAATGGAAAGAGGTCAAATGTAAGTGTCAGGTCAAAGAACCTCAAAATTGATTCTAGAATGGAGGCAGGAGAATATGTGACAATCTTTTTAATGTGGTTTGAAAGGTTGGTATTTATGAAAGGGTATGATAGTGTTTGGCCCAGTGGTCAGAATAGAAATAATAAAATGGGTCAGCATACAAAAAGTCAATGGCTATAAAATAAAAAGAAAATATTCAAAAATTATTGTTTTCCTAGATGAGGAGGAGCTCCATCAGGATAAATAGTTGATTCCTCCTTATTGGAAAACCATAAGCTAAAGTGAGATAAGCACTTCTTCGTACTGAAGAAATGGATTTGCAGTTATTGCTTGGGCTAAAGAAACAATGAGGTCTGTTGAATTCCTTTACTCTATGACCTCTTGGTATGCTGTGTCCCCAAGCATCTCAGGATAGGCTTGGTAAGGACTTTTAACTCTCATCTGAATGGAAGACATTCTCTCCTATTTGATCCTTTTATCATCCATCAGAGACCTTAGATGTTTCCGAGTATCGATTCTCTCAGTCAATTCAATTACTTCTGTGCAACTCTTCTCTGTTTGAAAGGTACCTACAATGAAAGATGGAGGCAGAGCTTTTCCTCTTCACTTGCCTTTAATGCCCACCCATGCATACATTATGATTCATCAGTATTGAACTGAGAGCTGTGCTGAGACCACAAAGTGAGTTTTGGAAAAGCAGAAATGATCAGAGCTTTGGGATAAATAATTGGAAATGGCTCAATTAGAAGGAAGTCATAAAGGAAGAAAAAAAGGAATGTTGTAGAATATCCTGAAAGAACCAAGGCGGGTGTGTTGGAGATGAAAGAATATGCCAGATTGAAACATGTGAAAGTGAACAACAGGGAAGAGAAGGGCCATAGAGACCTGATGATCTGAAGGACCCACTGGTCATATATTCAATGAATTGCTGTTAGGAGGCTTTTCTTTGCAAACCTCCTTATTGGAGGAGACCAATTTTTATAGCCCAACAGATTACAACTCTTCAGTGTTCCCTCTTTCTTCCAGTTACTTTTCCCACCTTATCTTTTCCAGGAACAAACAATGAATTGCTGTAGTTAAATTTTTCCTCCTGACCTTAACTTAAAATGAAGTAAATTACATCAGCTCCTTTGTTAGGCCCCCTTTTTAGTGATGGGTTACATTTATATAAGCATTTTTTCATTTGTTTCCTTTTTTGTTTGTTCCTTTGTTTTTTCCAATTTGATGTTGAGATAATTTTCAACATTTATTTTTAACAATTTTTTTAAATGCATGCAACTAGAAATTTTAGTATTCACATTTGTAAGGTGTTTTGAGTCCCACATTTTCTTCCCTCTCTCTCCATTTTATGGCAAACAATGTAACATATACATGAATAACTGTGTTTAACTTATTTCCAGATAAGTTATAAAGAATCAGAGCAAAACCAACAATAACATCATGACAGGAAATGAACCATAAATCTTGAAATAAGTTTTAAAATGAGATGATTTAATGCTTTGATTTGCTTGAAACCTCCATTTGTAAGAGTATATGATAAGATGGCACTTTCCATCTCAAGTGTTTTAGAACTGAGTTTGTTCTCTCCATTCCTGAGAAGAGTTCAGGTTATCATAGTTGATCATCATACAATTTTCCTATTACTGTGTACAATGTTGTACTGGTTCTGCTCCCTTCATTCAGCTTCAAGTCTACATCAGAATCTTTTGCTCTCAATCACTCATACATTGTATTTGCTATGTTTTTCAGCCTTAAGGATTCACTGAGCTGAAGAATGGACCTTTCCACCTAAGAGTCTGGGGCAACATGTCTCTCCCTGCTTGGACACTCTTGTTAATCAGGAGAGAGATGACAATTGTCCTGAGGATGCCATTTGAGAGGGATAAGCAAGGTATGATAGAATGCTACTTTTCTTGGACAAAAATGGTGATATCAAAGGTGCCCATCCAAGTTTTTCCAATGAATCAATGTGATGAGTGTAGAAGAACTGAATAAATAACAACTGCAGAATAACAGACGACAGATGACCACTACTACTTCAGGTCCAATAGACATGTTCAAAAAGGAAAATAACATATTTGGACAGAAATACTTCTAGCAGTTATTGTTGTGTGGGCTAATACTTGGAAACTGAAGGAACACCCAGCAATTGAGAAAAACGTTGAACAAATTGTGTTATATCAAGGTGCTAGAATATTCTGCTATAAGAAATGACATGCAGAAGGTGATTTCAGGAAAACCTGGAGAGACTGAAAGTGATCAAAATTTGAGTGAGCAGAACCAGAAGCACATTGTAAATAGTATCAGCAATGTTGTGTGATGATTACCTAGGAATGATGTATTTAATTTCAATAATACAAAGTCTCATCTGCTGTTTAGGATTTTTAATTTCCACCTTTTGTGAGACAGAATTTACATAGGTGAGTCTACTAAGACCCTTCATTGTAGTCTTACCTTTTACCTAATTCATAGCACTGATGTTCACCCCCAAACTTCTTATTTTCTCATCCTTCCCATTCAACTCTGTCTCACAGTCTATTGAAATTGCTCCTTTACTATTCAGTACAGACTTTGTTCACATTCTAAGAGAGAACACAACTTTGGAATCGAAAGATTTGAGAATCTTGTGTGATCTTAAGGGAATACCTTAATTTCACTAGGTCACTGATTGTTTTTCTGTCTCCAAAAGTGATTGTCCAGTTGGACTTGTAGGATCCTTTCTCTAGATCCCACAGTCCAGTGATGTCAAGATTCCCTGTTATGAGAAATGAAGGAGGGGACGCAGTGAGTTCTTGAGTAGAGTCATGGTGTTTAAGGTCAAGGCTTCCTAAGAGAGAGCATTGACCTACGATGAATTAGGCTTAAAGGAGAAAAGAAATTAGTCCTCTAGTTTGAGGAGCCCTTGATTTGATGGGTGAGGCAGAAAGAGATAGATACATGATAGAGAACATCTCTGTGTGGACAAGAATTCTACGAAGTCCTGATTTTCTAGACTACTTCACATGAGGAGTCTATGCATGATGGATGGCAATCATTCTGATGAAGATTTCTCTGGTTTAGAGGTCTACAAGCTCAGTATGAGTCAACATGATAGGACAGTCCCAAAAGTCAATGGTATTGATGGGGGCTTGTTTTAGGAGCATAATGTCTGGAGTAAGCAGTTGTGGATGCTCAGTGGATAGACCTGCTCGATAGCGCTTGGAATTAGAACACTTGAGTATAGTGTGACTGGGAGCTTGTGACTTCAATCCTGCTTGTGGAAGAGGGTTTGGCAGTACTTGGACCCAATGGACAAAATAGTATCCATAAAATGGGCACCCTGAAAAGAATAAAAGGTTATGAAGTGAAAACATGCCTCAAAAATTATTCATTTCTTATAGGACAATTGAGGTTTTATTTTAATAGTATCTGAAGGGGAGACCTCTCCTATTTGAACACTATGTAACACATCAGAGACTTAAGAAATTTTTGACTTTTTATGCTGCCAATGCCCTTACCTTACTCTCTGCTACTCTTCTTTATTTCAAAGGTCCATGCAATGGAAGCTGGAGGCAGAGATTTTCCCCTTCACTATCCTGTGATGACCACCAGTTAACCATTGTGGTTTTTCAGTATTGACCTAGGAACTGTGCTAGTACCCAAAAGTGAGTTTTAGAGAAGCAGAAATAAAGACATTACTGTGTTTTCTCTGGGAGAAAAAATGGAGATCAGTCAGCATTAGCTGAGAGGCAGGAGGGGAGAAATAAGGAATGCAGTAGACTGAGCTGAAGGAATCAGGTTGGGTGTATTAGAGCTCTAAAGAAAATCTGAAATTGAAACATATGATAGGGAACAATGGGGAAGAGAAGGTACGTAAAGACCTGTTGATCTGCAAACTGTGGGACCAGCTGATCACATATCCAATGAATTGATAGAAGGAGGATTTTCTTTTCAAAACTCCACATGGGAAGAGCCCCAAAGGATAAGACTTTTCAGTGTACTCTTTCTTCCAGTTACTTTTCTTCTCCAGCTACAAACTGTGAACTGTTGTACTTTTTTTTCTCCCTACTTCAGTTCAAATGTGACTTAAAATATCTGCTTTATTAGGGATCCTGTTTTAGGAAAGCCTATTTTACTAATACATTTTTTATTTGTTTGTTTGTTCCTTTATTTTTCCTGTTATATGCAGGGAAAATTTTCACCTTTTATCTTTTTTTTAAGGTTTTTGAAAAGCAATGGGGTTAAGTGGCTTGCCCAAGGTCACACAGCTAGGAAATTATTAAGTGTCTGAGGCTGCATGTGAACTCAGGTACTCCTAACTCCAGGGCGGATGCTCTATACACTGCACCACCTAGCTGCCCCAGGTTTTATCTTTTAAGAATTTTTTTCCTGAATCCATGAAATGAAAAAATTTAATATTTTTTGATAAGTTTTTTTCATCCCACATTTTTCTATCTCCTCTCTGCCCACTCACCTCCCCTTTATAGCAAACAATATAATTTTCATGTGTCTATGCTATGGAAATAAGTTATGTTGTGAAAGAAGAATCAGAGCAAAAAGGAAGATAATACAATAAGAGGGAAAAACATAAAACATAAAACAAGTTTTACATTTTGATGTTAGTAGGACTTGAGCTCTCCATTCAGATTGTATTTTTCTTGGACGTGTATGGCATTTTTCATCACAAGTTCCTTTTTGAATTTATTTTGACTTCTGAATTCCTGAGAAGAGGTTGATCATCACACAAAGATGCTATTGCTGTGTGCAGTGTTGTCCTATTTCTTCAACCTTCATTCAGCATCAGATCTGTATCAGAGTTCTTTGCTCTCAATCATTCATACTTTTTATTTGTTATATTCATCAGCCTCACAGATTCCCTGAGATGAAGAGTGAACCTTTCCACCTAATAGGCTGGGAGTTATTGTCATCATCCCTTGTTCCATCTTGGTGTTCGGAAGTGAGTTGACACTTCTCCTGTGGACACCATTTGAGAGGCAAAAGCAAGGTATGAAAGAGTGTTATTTATTTTTTGGCTAACAGTGGAGATGTAGATAGATTTGAAACTGGGTTATTGGAAGGAATAGATGGGAAGAGGATAGAAGAGCTGAATAAAAACAAGTGCCAAATAACATAGGATAGATGAAAACTACTAAGTAATCATTTACTCAAGATATTAACAAAAAGGTGAATGAACCTATTTGTACAAAAAATATTTCTAGCAGTTCTTGTAGTATTGGCTAAGTTTTGGAAATGGAAGGCATGCCAATCAATTCAGGAATGACTGACTTAATTGTGGTATATGAGTGCAAGAAAATAGTATGCTTTAAAAATGACATTCAGAACATGATTTCTAGTACTTGATCTGTTCCCCATGATCCAGTGATGTCATTTCCTCGCTGTGAGAAATGAGGAATGGGGAGCAGTGAGTTCCTGAGCATAGTCATGAAATTTAAGGCCAAGGCTTCCTAGCAGAGAGCATTGATGCATGAGGAATGGGGCTTAAGGGAGATTAGGAATCAGATCTCTAGTGTGAAGAGCCCTTGTTTTGTTGGTAACTTTTGTAGGGAGAGATTGAATGAGATATATATTTGAGAGAGACTACCTGTCACTGGGAAGTATCCCAAGAAGCCGTGGCTTTCAGAGCTAGTTCATATGAGTGCCTATCCATGATGGATGGCAGTCATTTTGATGAAGATGTCTATTGTTTAGGGGCCTGGAAGCTCAGTATCAATGGCGGCTTGCCTCAGGAGCATAATTTCTGGAGTAAGAACCTTTGTATATATTTGAGTTGAGTTAAAAGAATATTTACAATGGATACTGAGAAGCTGAAGACTCTCTAGTGGAACAAAATGGAAAGAGGTCCATGTGGATGTACCATTTATGGGTCAGGTTAAAGAGTCTCAGACACTGAGTGTAGAGTGATGAAGGTGAGAACATGTGGCAGTTTTTTAAACTGGTTTAAAAGGTTGGCATGTGTAAGAGAGTATGATAGTTTTTGGACCCAATGGTCAAAATTGCAACAATAAGAAGGGTCGGCCTGCAAAATGTCAAAGGCTATAAAATTTTAAAAAAAGAAATTTAAAAAATTATTTCCTATCAGAGGATGGGCTTCGTCAGGATGAATAGTTGATTCCTCCTCACTGGAACACTTTAAGGTAAGGTGAGATAAGCACTTGTTCATATTGTAGACCTGGATTTTCAGTTATTGGTTGGGCTAAAGAATAAGTGAAGTCTGTTTGTATTCTAATTTTCTATGACATCTTGGTATCCTGGATCCCCATGCTTCTCAGGATGGGCCTATTAAGGTCTTTTAATTCTCATCTGAAGGGAAGACATGCACTCCTGTTTGATCCCTTTATAACCTATCAGAGTCTATACACATTTCTGAATATTTATTCCCCAAGTAACTTTAATTTTTGTTTTCATTTTCTTTATTTTTAATAAATGTACTTTTTAAAAATTTATATATTCCTAAAATACTCTTTTTTATTTTTGAAATGCTCTCATTGTAAGAGTGAACATAATCCCCACTCCCCTGACAATAATCAGAAATCTCACAAGAAATAAAGTGAAAGAAAGAGGAGAAAAAATGTGCTTTAGTGTGTGTTCTAATACCATCAGTTCTGTCTCTGTGGTAGATCACATCCTTTATTATAAGTCCATCAGAGAATTTACTTCCACAGTTGATGTTTCTGATTGTAATTCCCTCCATGCATTTCTCCCTACTACCAATTATTATGTTTTCTCTCTCCTTTCACTCTGTCCCTCATCAGAAGTGTGCTGTGGGACAGCTAAGTGGCATAGAGGACAGTGCACTGACCCTGGGCCCGAGAGGCCACAAGCCGACATCCCACCCCAGACACCCAGCATTCACCTATCCCTATGGTCCTGGATGGGCCATCCAATCCCACTACCTTGCAAAAAGTAAAAAAAAGAAAATGTATTATATCTGACTATCTTCTCCTTTGATCTACCCTCTAGTTATAGTTATAGTTATAGTTATAGTTATAGTTATAGTTATAGTTATAGTTATAGTTATAATTATAGTTATAGTTATAGTTATAATTATAGTTATAGTTATAGCTGTTATAGTAAGTTTCCTTTCCGAGACATTTCCAATGAAAACAAAGCTCTGTCAATGCCCATCACCTCCTCCCCTTCCAAATCATTGCAGAAATTATTTTTGACTCTTTGAAAGGAAATATCTTAGTCTATTCTACCTCTCCTTTCTTTTCTCCCAGTAAATTTCCTTTACACCCATTTAATCCATTTAAAAAATATCATATCTTCAAATTCGGCTCTTTCTTGTGTCTTGATATAAAATCTCCTTCAAACTGCTCTAATAAGAAAGGAGGTTCATATGAGTATTATAAGTATCATCTTACCATGTAGGAAAACACACAGTTCATCTTCATTAAATGCTTCATAATTTACCCTTCTCTTCTTTCTATGCTTCACCTGAGTCCTGTATTTATCAAACTTTTTGTTCAGCTCTAGTTGTTTCAACAGGAACACTTGAAATTCCCCTGTTCATTGAAAGTTCATCTTTTTCCCTGGAAGAGAATGTTCAATTTTGCTGGGCAGTTGATGCTTGGTTGCATCCCAAGCACTTTTGCCTTCCAGAATATCATATTCCAAGCCCTACAAGCCCTTAATGTAGGTGCTACTAAGTCCTGGGTAATCCTGACTGCAGCACCACAATAGTTGAATTGTTTTATTCTGGCTCCTTGTAATTTGACTATAATATTCTTGGGAGCTATTATTTTTTGCTTTTTGGATTTCTTTCAGTTGGAGATCAGTGGATTCTCTCAATTTCTATTTTTCCCTCTGTTTCTGGAATAACAGGAAAATATTCTAGAATTTCTAGATTCTTTAAAAATGAAGTCAAGGCTCTTTTCCTGAATATGACTTCTATGTGGCCCAATAATTTTGAAAATTTCCCTCCTGGATCTGTTTTCCAGATCCATTGTTTTTTCAATGACATATTTCACCTTTTCTTCTAGTTTGTTATTCTTTTGATATTGTTTTATTGTCTTGATTCCTCGCAAAGTCATCCACTTCCTTTAGTTCTATTCTACATTTGAAGGATTTGTTTTCTTCATAGAGTTTTCTTCTCTCCTTTTCCATCTTGCCAATTCTGTTTTTTAAGGTATTTTAGCCTCTTTAACTTTTGGAACTGTTTTTTCATATTTGACCTAAACCAGTTTTTAGTATGTTATTTTCTTCAGCATTTTTGGATCTCCTTGACTACGCTGTTGACATGGTTTCATGTTATTCCTGCATCTCTCTCATTTCTGTTCCCAATTTTTCCTCTATCTCACTTACTTGATTTTTCAAAATCTTTTTTGAGCTCTGAAATAGCCTAAGCCCAACTTCTATATTTCTTAGAGGATTTAGATGCATAAGCTGGAACTTTGTCATCTTCTGATTGTGTGTTTTTGTCTTCCATGGTATCAAAGGAATTGCCTATGGTCAGGTTCCTTTTTTTGTCCTGTTTACTCATTTCCCCAGCCTTTGCCTGGTTTGTGGCATTTTCCAAGCTTTTGAGTATTATTGGGAGAACCCCTCCAAGAACTGCAGTGTATGAGGCTCTGACTTCTCTCTTATCGTCTGTGGATAGCAATGGGGGGCTCCCAGAGTGCGACCAGAGCCTAAATATGGACAAAGCAAAAGAGTCCAGTCATGGGGCCAGAGGGGAGACTTTGACAATCTCCCCCAACCCCTTACCTTCCATGGGCTGAGCATTCTGGTCACAGCTTCCTGGTGACTCACTTCCCAGTGGGCTCTGTGTACCTGCTTCCATTTCCTGGGATCTGGGCTACATTGAGGGCCATAGCTATGCTGTTGGTAGTAGCTGTGTTGAGGGACACGCTAGCTCCCACTCACTGTGGCAGAGGTTTCCCTGCTGATCTTCCAATTTGTGCTCAGTGTTCTCTCAGTTGCCAGGTCAGGAAACTGCTTCTGCAGCCAGGAGCCAGTGCTCCCTGTGACTCCAGGGGGATGTTCTGGGAAGACTGGAGCTCCTTCACTCCACTGTGAAAATACTGGTTGTACTGCCACCCTTTCTGCCCCCATAACAGTTTTCCCATGATTTTCAAGGCTACCTTGGGCTAGAGAATTGCCTCACTGGACCTTTCCTTGTGTTCTGTATTTCAAAAACTTAAAGCCATTTTTTAAGGATTTTGGAATATTTTTGAGAGAGATCCTAGGAAAGGCTAGGCACATGTTGCCATCTTGGCTTCACCCCCCTCTACCAGTAACTTTAATGTAATTTCTGCAACTCTTCTTTGATTCAAAGGTACATACAATGAAAGCTGGCGACAGAAATTTTCTTCCCTGGAATGTCAGGTCACCATTATGATTCATCAGTCTTCAATTGGGAATGGTGCTGAGAACAAAAGTGAGTTTTGGAAAAGCATAAATTCACAGATTGCTGTTCATTTGGGGGGTTTAAAACTGGAAAAGGACTAACATTAGAAGAAAGGCAGAAGGAGAGAAATAAGTAATGTAGTAGAATATTCTAAAGGAACCAAGGTGGGTGTTTTGGAGATGAAAGAACATGTCAAATTGAAATATGTGAAAGTGAACAATGTAGAAAACAAGGGACATAGAGATCTAATGCCCTGAGACCTGAAGGACCAGCTGATCACATATCCAATGAGTTGCTGGTAGGACAATTTTCTTTATAGAGCTAAACATTTGGAGGAAGTCATTTTTTTTATAGTCCAATAGTATAAGACTCTTCAATACACTTTCTTTCTTCCAGTTACTCTTCCCACTTTATCTTCTCCAGGAGCAAACTAGCAACTACTGTAGGGACATTTCTTCTGTCTCCCTTAAGTTCACATGTATTAAGTTACACCAGTCCCTTTTTTGGGCCCCTCTTTTAGTAATGATCAGCATTTATTGATGCATTCACATTTTTTGCTTGTTTTCTTTGTTTTTCCAATTTGATGTAGAGACCACTTTCAACTTTATTTTTAATAGTTTTGTTCCAATTGCATGCAAATGGAAATTTTAATATTCATTTATGTAAGATTTTTGAGTACTGCATTTTTCTCACTCCCCTTAACAGCAAATGATATAACTTATACATGAGCAACTATGTTAAACTTATTTCCAAATAAGTTATGAATGAAGAATCAAAGCAAAAGAGAAAATAACAACATGAGAAGAAAAAAACCCCATAAAATGTAAAACAAGTTTTACCATTTTATCATAGAGTGCTTTGTTTTGCATGGAGCCTTCATCTGTCTCTGGATATGGATGACATTTTCGATCCCATGGCTTTAAGAACTGTGCTTAATCCCTACATTTCTGGGAAGTGTTAGGTTTACCATAGTTAATCATCTCACAGTGTTGCTTTCCATGTGTATAATGTTGTTTTGGTTCTTCTCACTTCATTCAGCATCAGGTATACATTAGAGTCTTTTGTATTTGCTAGGTTTTTAAGCCTCGAGTATCCATCAAGCTGAATAGTGAACTTTTCCACCTGACAAACTTGGTAATCCAGGAGTGAAATGACAGTTCTTGTGAGGATGACATTTGAAAGCAAAAAGCAAGTTATGATAATATGGATCAAAATGGAGATGTAGGAAGATCTGAATCCAGGTTATTCCACTAAAAAATGTGAAGAGAGTAGAACTACTGAATAAATAATTGCAGAATAAGAGAAGATAGATGACCACTACTAATTCAGGATCCAATAGAGATGTTAAAAAAAAGTAAAAGAATCTATTTGTACAGACCTATTCTAGGAGCTATTTTAATGCTGGTTAATACTTGGAAATTGAAGGAATGCCCATCACTTCAGGTAATGGTTGAACAAATTGTTGTATTTGAATGTAAAGGAAAATTATGAGAGAAGAAATGGCATGCTGATGGTGATTTCAGGGAAACCTGAAGAGACCTAATGTGATATAAATTTGAGTGAGCCGAACCATAAAAACTTTGTCAAAAGTAACAGTGATATTGTGTGATGATTAACTGCGAAGGACTTACTTCGTTTCAATAAGATAAATTCTTATCTGCTGTTGAGCATTTTTTTTCTTTAGGGTAATTTAATTTTTTAATGGAATTTTAAGAATTCTTTAACTCTTAGTGAGTTTGAATTTACATAGGTGGGTCTAATAAGATCTTTCAGCCTAGTCTTACCTTCTACTTCCTTCATAGCACTTATGTCCACCCCCGAACTTCTTCTTATGTTCTCCTCCTCCCCAGTGCAGTTTTCCTCGAAGTCTAATGAAATTGCTCCTTTACTATTCAAAAGTACAGGGTTTGATCACATTCTAAATTAGAACATAGATTTGGAATTGAAAGATTTGAGAATCTTGTGTGATCTTAGGGGAATTACTTACTTTCCCTAGGTCACAGATTTGTTATCCATCTCACAAAGTGGTTGTCCAGTTGGACTTATAGGATGCCTTCTTGATATCCCTAATCTAGTGATGTTGAGTTTTCTTGTTATGAGAAATGAAGGAATGGAAGCAGTGACTTACTGGATAGAGTTGGGGTATTTACGGTTAAGGCTTCCCAAAAGAAAGAATTGACACAGGAGTAACTGGGATTAAGGGTGAGAAGGAACCAGACCTCTTGTTTGAAGAGCCCTTGATTTGTTGGTTCCTTTGGTAGGGAGAGGAAGAAAGAGATAGAGACATGAGAAAGAATATCTCTGTGTGGGCAAGAATTCTAAGAAGTCCTGGTTTTCAAGACTACTTCATAGGAGGATGTGCATGATGGATGGCAATCATTCTGATAAAGATGTCTGTGATTTATAGGTCTCCAAGCTCATTATGAGTCAACACGATATGACAGCCCCAAAAGTAAATGGTATAGATGGGGGCTTGTTTTAGGAGCATAATTTCTGTATTTGTGGATGCTCAGTCGATAGCTCTGCTGGATTGGGTTTGGAATTAGAACACCTGTGTACATTGTAACTGGGCACATATGACTTCAACCCTGCTTCACTCAATTTCCTGAATTGTAAAATGAATCAACAAAGTACCAATTTCTCATATGTTATTAATTCTGATATTAAAAGACCCCATAGGAACTTAGAGAACTGCTTATTCACTTCCATCCTCCTTTGACCTCTATTGTTTAGGCCCTTTGCATATTGGTGAGTTGAGTTTTTAGAAGAATATTTATAGAGGATGTCAATAATAATAATAATAATGTTTGTCCTTCACTTTGAAGAAGACCGTGGCATCAGGGTGGTGATGTCATGATGATGCATGTGACTTGGATTTGAGTGAGGGAGTGCTGGTGCTGAGTCACCAGCCTCCTTTCTCCTACAGCATCATCTATGTCCTGAGGCCAAATATGAATCAGGATAACTGGAGATGGCCGTGGATGGGGGGAGGAGGCAATCAGGGTTAAGTAACTTGTCCAAGGTCACACATCTAGTAAATGACAGAGGTTGGATTTGAACTCCCATCCTCCTTTTTCCAAGGCCAATTCTTTACTCAATGTACCATAGAGGATGTTGAAAAGGTAAAGCCTCTCTGCAGAAGGAAAGTTAAAAAATCAAAGTGGTCCATGAGGATGTACCATTAATGGTCATTGGATAGAATCTTAGAAATTGAGTCTGGAGTTCAGAAGGCAGGAGAATTTGTGACAACGATTTTTATGTAGTTTGGTAGGTTGGCATGTGGAAGAGTGTTTGGCAGTGTTTAGACCCAAGAGACAAAATAGAAACAATAAAAAAATGGCAGCCTGCAAAGAGTAAAAGGTTATGAAGTCAAAACCAACCTCAAAAATTATTCCTGTCCTATTGGTGGGTGTACTCCCTCAGGATCAATAGTTGATTCCTCCTCACACGAAAACCATAAGGCAAGGTGAGATATATATATATATATATATATATATATATATATATATATATATATGTATGTATATATATATATATATACATATATATATGTATATAATGTATATATACATATATATATATGTATATATATAAATATATATATATATATAAAGAGAGAGAAGAGAGAGAGAGAGAGAGAGAGAGAGAGAGAGAGAGAGAGAGAGAATATTTGCTATTGATCCTTTTTAATGTTGTTGAACCTAGGTCTATGTGGCTTCAAAATTATCTCAGTGCACAAGTTTCCTGAAGAGTTCAGATTGAGCTTGGAGACATCCCACTGCCTGTGGAATGCTAGGAGGACATCAGCCCCACCTAGGGCTCCCTCGCCCACCCACAGCCTGGGCTTTGGGTTTCCCCAGTGAGGTTGACCTTCATGTACATGGGCCCTTCTGCCTGTCCTTCTCTTGGAGCTTCCCCCTGCCTCTGTGTGTCCCATCTGTGAGATATCCTTTCCTGCCCTAGTGATGTGACCTCAGAGTGCTGCCTGCCTCCTGTCTTCTTCTCTCCCTCCCATATACCTAATAATTCCTTTCTTTCCATCGGATTTACAGACCTTCCATGGAGCAAGCACCCCATGGACGTTGAGCATATTGGCTTCTGTCCCCTGGGATGCTGGGAGGTCTCCTGCAGTCTCTATGATGTCAGCTTCAAAGTCAAAGTTTGTTCCCTCTACCCCATTCCCCCAGGATGGCGTCCTGATGAAATACGGTGAGTTTTTCCCCTCCCCAGTCTATTGGGCACTGACTGTGACCTCATCAGACCTGAGACACTTGTCCCTGTGCTGTGGACTGTATGATAGTAGTAGAATGTTGAGTGGATAATGACAGTGGTCCTGGAGCCATCCTCTGATTCCTCATCCCCCTCAAGTACCACTATCATCCCCTTTAAAAGATGGATTTGAGGTACCTAGAATGGTCCAGGAGAGAGCCCCCAGATTGCCCTAGGGTATCCACTAGTGTCTCTGGGTAACGCGCATGTCTGGTAAATTTTTCCCCTGCCTTGCCTGGTGTACAATGACTGTGACCATGTCAGAATTGAGATAGTTGTTTCCATGCTATGTACTCTAAGATAATAGAAAGATGAGGGACAAGAGAGAGATCCTGGAACATTCCTCTTTGCTCTTATCCCTTAACCACTCTCAACTACCTGTATCATCAACAAAAGGCAGATTAGTGGTCCCTGGAAACTCCTAGTGGAAGAGAGCACCCCCAGTTTGGAGCAAGGAATCCAGTGATGTCTCATGGGAAGGTGTATGGCCATTGCCATTCTGGTGCTAGCAGGGCACCATCTGGTGCCAGCACTAAGATGTCAATACCATCTTTCACATCAGGTGAGCTGGTGGGGGACAGCTTCTTACTGCCTTCTGTGGGAAAGGAAGCAGGCCATGTATCCAACCCGTTGACCAGCTTGAGGCAACATCTGGTGGGATCTTGGGCAGCGGTCAAGAGAACACAGTCCCTGATTGACATTATAACTTGTCCCTAGCCCATTTAGAGTCGAGTCACTTGTTCTTCGTCAGTCTTGTCCCTGAGTGGACACGTTCCTATCTAGTTATCATTGTTTCTGTGTTTAAGTTCCTGCAAGTTTCTGTGAGCTCAGATACTTCATCCAGAAGCCCCAAGTCCAGGCCCTGCTGTCACGTTGCTCCTGTCTTGCGAGCTCCCCCATTCTCCCCCCGACTTGTGCACAGAGGGTTTCTCCTGTCTTCACTGAGCAGTCTTCACTCAGAATTGTAGACCTTAGTGTGTAGAGATTTATATTGACAGTGTGTTTGTTTGTGTGTCTCCCGAGTCCGGAGGGGAGCAGGATCTGCTATGGAGGCCCAGGCGGACAAATGGGACCCTCAGGTTCCAGGATCTCTGGGGGATCTTGGAGAGCAGTCAAATAAAGACTTATTCCTGAAATAAATGAAGATGCTTGTTGTAGATGAGGTAAGGGAGTGTCTAATTAAAGAAGAATTCTAAAATATGTTTGGGGAAGGAAAGAGATTTGATGTTCCATTGTGGAAGAGCCAAGATGCCACTTACACTGGACTCAAGAGCACATGGCAGAGATTAGGGTCAAAGGGGCCTGGAATGTCCATCCTCTTGCATATCACCGCTTTGCCTTGGCTTGTGTCATCCACTGGCACACCAGGAAGCACCAACTGGAAGGATAAGGATGTTCAACACCCTGAGCACCTAGGATGGGGGGTGGGGAGGTAGACTGATGGTTCACTGTGACCAACTTGTATGGAAACAGCAAAGGACCAGAAACCAAGGTGTGCCCATCAGGTATTTGGTTATGGAAGAAGGGCCTCCGCCCTTCTCATCCCCAACCCCACTTCAAGGTGACAAAGTGAGGCCATCCCCATAGCAGAGTTCTGTCCATGTGGCTGTTACCCTGCCCCTTGCTAATCTTCCACATCCCTTCACTCTCCAACCCCCCTAGTTCTAACAGAGTCTCCTGTGTCCCAGACAGATGTTCCCTTCCCGATCCTCTTCCTCAATCTGCCCTCCATGCCCTGTGTTCTGGCCATGATGGCCTGGTCATTCTACACATGAGAATTTTTCTTGTCTTTGTCCTTTTCCAGACCTTGTCTGGAAGTCTCTTTTTGTAGGACCTGAACTACTTGAACCTTAGCTTTGAATACTTGGCTTCCCTGAGAGGGTTTGCAATCATTTTCCTGCTGGTTCCTCCCCCCAAGTCCCAAACTCCTGTGGCCTCCCTTCCCTGGGAAGGTGAACTGTTCATGTTTAAGACCCATCTGTCCTCCATGAGCATGAAATCCTCTTGATGGTAGGAATTATGTATTTCCTTTGGTGAAGAATGAGTAACCTGAGAGACAAGAATTTCTGGGTCATTAGTGTATTAATTAGGTCAGCCAATTGTCCATAAGGGGTAGTCAGGGGTCTCTCTTATAACCAAACCCAAAACCATGGAGATCCCTGGCGGCTCCCATATCTTAAGAAGGAAGGGCTCCTGCTGGGTCCACACCAACCCTGACTGTGAACACTGAAGGAGGTGTTGGGGGACAACACTTCAGCTCCCTCTGTGAAGATGCAGCCTCGAAGTTGAGATTCTGCCCCTTCTAGCAAGGTGGAGCAAGTTGTCCATCTCTCCTCTGACCTCTCTGTTGGGTTTTCTTCCCCATAAACTGGTACTCCTAATCTTGTTAGAGGACTGCAAGGCCTGGGACTACTTTTCTCTGCAAAATGATATCCTGTTTGTGAGATCCAGGTCCAGTTGGGCCTGAGAATCATCCTGTATGGACATCAGTCAAAGCTTTGGAGCTTCAGCCTTGTTGCAGTTCAGTCTCATCCCACTCTTGGCAATCCCATGGACCACCGCCTGCCAGGCCTGCCCATCCTCCACTCTGTTCCTGGCATCCATGATTCCATATGCCCATGGCTCCCCCCTCCTCCCCTTCCCCTTTGGCCTTCAACCATTCCCACCTCAGGGGTGGATAAACAGCATCAGGCTCCAGGGAGGGGGATGCTGAGGAGCCAGCTCAGGTGGTGCCTGAGCTTCCCTCTGCCCCTTGGAGCAAGGCATCCTCTGCAAGGGCTTTGTTCTCCCTTCTGCAGGCTGGCAGGCAAGTTGAGCCTGCCAGGTGTTCATCCTGGGATGGGGCTTGGGCAGCAGGGTGTGAGGAGGAGCCGAGCTGTGGAAGCAGCGGATGAACAGCAGGGGGCGCCCAGGAGCAGAGGAGGAGGGGTTTCTGTTAGGGGTGGGACCTCGGCTGGGCTGGCCCAGCCTCCTCCTCCTCAGTCTGGGGGCGGGGCCTCGGCTGGTCCAGCCCCCTCTTCAGTTGGGGGCAAGGTTGGACTCTGGAGGCGGGGCTTCTGTAGCCTCAGTCTCATTGGTCTCTTTGTCCTGGGGCAGGGAGGGGGAGGAGCCCAGGGAGCAGCCCAGGCCCCCAGGCCTCTGCCCTGGGGGAGGGGCCCTAAGGACCAATTTCCTTCCTGCTCCATCTCCTTGGTATCCCTTATCCAGTCTGAATCAAACTCTACATTCCCTGCCCAGTTGGGGCCTGGACCCACCAAGAGGCCCAGCAGGGACCTGGACCTACGGAAAGGCCCAGGGGCAGGTGGACATAAGAAGTCTGAGGCTGCTCTGCCCCTCCTGGGCCTCCTCTGTACCCCACCCTGCCTTTAAGACCACAGAAGGGGGGAGGGGAGGGGTGCGCGGGCAAGGTACGTCCATATGTTCTCCTCGGACTTTGGGGGAGGGAGAGGGAGGGTGGATGTCTGGGAAAGCGGTGAGCGGGCTGCGACTGCAGGCCAAGGGATCGGGGAGGTGTAGAAAGCGCCTCAGCCTGAGCTCCATCCTCTGTGGCTTGGACATGCAATGCAGGCTGAAGGAGGGGCCATCTTGCTAAGGGAGTGAAGGGCTGGAGGCAAGGCGGGAAAGGTGTGGTTGGTGCCTTTCAAACAAGGCCAAGAGCCCATTGGCTGTCAGTGGGACATGTGACAGTGAGGCACAAAATTGTGATTGGTGGATGAAGGGATTGCCCAGGACTCTTTGGGGGAAAGGCTACAGGGCCTGTGCTGGAGGAAGGAGGCCCGGCCTGGGGGTGTGGCCTGACCTGGAAGCCTTTCTCCTGCTACGTGGGCGGGGTACCTGCATGTGCCTGGACCCTTTCCTGCAACCGGGCCCTGGTGCCCAAAGCGAACCCCGGCCAGTTCCAGGGAGCGGGAGGCTCTGTCCTGGGCAGCTCCACAGCCTTGACAGCAGTGGGGTGGAGGGGGCTGCCAGGGAGAGCCCTTCAGGACGCCGTGAAGCCCACAGTCTGATGTCGCCAGAGGCTTCCAGCAGAGAATGGGAAATGGGTCCTTTTCCAGCGAGCGGAGGTGAGGACGGTCGGGAGGGGCCGAATGTTTAAAGGGGCAACAAGAAGGGGGGAAACCCCGGCCCTTTGTCCACAAAAACGTTTAGGGGTGCACAAGATAGTAGGAACAACCCAGCTCTGAGGGGGCCTCTAAGAGGCACCTTTCGGAGTTCCCTAATGGCCTCTTGTGTGAGGTCTCAGTGTTCCAGAGACATTTAATGTCCTCTTCCTTTCACCAGGCCAACTTATGTTTGTGAAAAACGGGGCGGCTAGGTGGCTTAGTGGATAAAGCACCGGCCCTGGAGTCAGGAGTACCTGGGTTCAAATCCGGTCTGAGACACTTAATAATTGCCTAGCTGTGTGGCCTTGGGCAAGCCACTTAACCCCGTTTGCTTTGCAAAAAAAAAAAAAAAAAAACACCTAAAAAAAACCCCATTCATCTTTTGGTTGGCTAGGTTGCGCAGTGGATAAAGCACCGGCCTGGGAGTCAGGAGTACCTGGGTTCAAATCCGATCTCAGACACTTAATAATTACCTAGCTGTGTGGCCTTGGGCAAGCCACTGAACCCTGTTTTCCTTGCAAAAAAAAAAAACCTAAAAAAAAGTTTTCACTTGGATTATTAGATTGTGAAAGTGTTGGGTGAGAGGCTTCTTATGGACAATTTTGCATCAAATTGGGGGGAGTACTTTTTTTGACATATTGCAATCTTGTACATTCTTTTAGCTTAGAAAATAAAAAAAACTACATAAAACGTGAAAAGACTTAAGCTTTGTCATAATGCTATCTGTTCACTAAGGAAAAACCTTAAAGAGACTAGAGGTAAACTAAGGCAGGATCCAGATTAAACTATATTTAATGCATTCAAAGGGGGCCAATGAAGAGGGGAGATGATTGTGTCACCAGGATAACTAAGAAGTAGTTGGTATTTGGGTATCTTTGGTCTGATTTCTGATCTGCAAAACACTTGAGACCTTCAGTCGCCTTAGTCACCTCCTCAATAGGGGAAAGGTCCGAAAAACTTAACAAAGGAAAAGCATGAAAAATGATCATTCTAGTCCCCTGTCTTCAGCATAAATGTGGTCTATAATTTGTTCCCACAATGAAAAGTGCATGTGTCCACGTAAGAGTTGGGACATACACCTCTGCAGGTACATATATATCCAATAAACATAAGAACAAAAGTAACAAGTGTTCCTCAATATTGAAGCACAATTAGTCTCAGTCTCCTTGTCCTTGGTAACCCCCTGGAGATGGCCTTGTAATCAGCTTGTTACTTCTTGTATCTTAGAGGACCGCTGTGACCATCTGATCCTTGATAACATTTTCCATTTGAATGTCTGGAATAGGTCTCATTTCTAGCATCAGTCCAGAGGGAGGTCCCTCCTAGTGATTTCTCTGATTTCAAGCCATTTGTAGAGATTTCCTAGAAGATGCTGCTCAAACCTGTTAGTGAGTGATGAAGGCATGGTAAGGCTTACTGCATTTTAAATTTGGTCATCCAGTAACTAAATCTATTAAAAAGCACTTCACTCTGGAGCAAACCCTTTTAACACCAAAAATGTCACAAGATCAAATGAGGAACCCTTAAGTCCACTGAAAGTTTAAATAATTTCAGGTTTTGGACATTCTCTTTCAGGGGGAAGGTGGACATTCAATGAAATAGGGGACATTCAGACTTTCCAGTGGACATGACAAGAGTGATCTAGTGTGATCTACTAGTAAAGTTCTCAGATGAAGTATAGAGAGAGTAGAAAGGAAGGGCAAATTACAAGGGATTCAGTGATGCTGACTTGTGTGTATCCCTGCACGGGAAAAAGAAACTGATACCTCACATGAACCTTCTTATTTCTTCAAGAAGTTAGGAGCATATGTGGACAAGGCACAAGAATGAGCTGAATAGGAAGGTATAATATAACATAAAGATGAAGTCAGTGAGCAAGAAACAAATACTGGGAGGAAGAGAAAGGAGAGGTAGAATGGGCCAAAATCTTTCAGGTAAAAGAGGCAAGAAAAAGCTTTTTCACTGGTGTGAAGAGGGGGAGGTGAAGGCGAATGACTGAGCCCTCATTCTCATCAGAAGTGGCTCAGATGGGGGCAGCTTCGTGGTACAGTAAATAGAGCACCAGCCCTGGAGTCAGGAGAACCTGACTTCACATCCGACCTCAGATACTTAATAATTACCTATCTGTGTGTCCTTGGGCAAGCCACTTAACCCCATTTGCCTTGCCAAAAAAGAAGTGGCTCAGAGAGGTAATAAAGCACACACACATACCTGATATGGTATAGAAATATTTTTTACGCTAAAGCAGGACAGTCCAACTTTACTTTTAAAGGTTTTATATTGAAACAAAAAACTATATATATTTTGGGTTGCCATTTTAGGGAGAGCTTCACGTATTGAAGCATTTATAAACCCAGTGGGGGCCACACAAAATCCCATCACAGGAGCTTTTTTGGACAGCCCTCCTCTAGAGGAAAAAGGTGAGAAAAAGAATGGAAAGAAGGGGACAGGGGAGGGGAGGGAGGATGTAGAAAAGAGGGAAAATTGTTGGAGAGGGTAGTCAGATAGAACACACTTGTAAGGAAGGACTGGGTGAAACGAGATAGAATGAAATAAATGGGGGGGGGTATAGGATGGAGGGAAATACAGCTAGCAATAGCAACTGTGTGGAAAATATTGAAGCAATTTCTCTGATGGACTTATGTTAAAGCATGCGATTCATCCCAGTGACTGAGCTGATAGTATCAGAACACAGACTGAAGTACACTTTTTTTCTCTCTCTTCTTCTTGAGCTTTCTCCATCTTTTTTGGGGGAAGGGAGGATTATATTTGCTTTTATAAAAGACTGGTAGAAAAGTCTTTTTCTCTCTTAATTTTCTCACCTGAAGACTTTTAAGCAAGGGGAATAAACATTTTTTAGGGAACTTTTCAAATGTAGTGTCATATCAAACTAATTTTGAGAATTTAATACCGAAACATACCTCTTGGAGGTAGGAGACAAGGATAAGAAGGTTTTCCCTTTTTAGGAAAAAATGGAAAACATCTGGATATTCATTTGCACCTGAAGAATATTAAGTCCATTGATGGGGGGAAGAGTTGTTAATTTGATTTTTGAATGTTTTTGGTAAACATGTTCTCAACTATCTTCAGGGATAAAAGAAAAGTTTACATATTACATGTACAGACATGCAAAATGGTTTTCCTAGAACATCATATTTACCTGTCGTATGTCCATTATTCTTTTTTATGGCTTAAGTTACTGTTTTATTGATTTTTAGCCTGTATAAACTGTTGGTGAATGTGCTACTAATGAAATTAAAATATATGGTTTCTCCCCCCCAATCCAACAAGAACCAGTTGTTAAATGTTTACCAGTAAATGCCTGTTTTCATTCTTTTTTGGGGGGTGTCTTACTTGAATGCTTTATTAATTTTTAGAATTTAGAAACTGTTGGAGAAAGTGTTACTAATACAATTACAATATATGGTTTCTCCCCAATTCAGCCAGAGCCAGTTGATGGAGGTTAAAAGTGTTTACTAGCACATGGCTGTTTTTATTTTTAAAGTAGATGACACTGGGTCTGAGAGTCTTCTCAGGTGGATCAGAGCCTGAGTCTCATTGGCCATGCTCCTACACTGCCTACTTTTGTTTTATGTGTTTTGTTTGTGGAGATAATGAGAGTTTCATGACTAGCCCAGAGTCACAGAGCTAGCAAGTGTTTGAGGCTGGATTTGAACCCAGGTCCTCCTTATTATATGGCTTCACCTAGCTGCCCCATTGCCTACTATTGAGTCATCATTCCCTTCTTACCTCCATCAACTTCGAAGAACTGGTCTTCTTGTTGTTCCCAACCTCCCCTAATGATTTCCTCTCTCCTGTCTTTTGCATAGGAGCCCCTCCACATTTCCAACAAAGCTCTGCTCAAGTGCCACCACCTCCAGGAAGCCTTTCCTGTCCTTTAAAACTTTGAGTGACCTCCCTGAAATTACTGGTGCTCTTATTTTGTATGTCCTTCTAATATTGGTCCATGATTATTTATTTTTTGAGAGAGACAAAAAAAAATGTGCTTCAGTCTGTGTTCAGACTCTGTCGGCTCTGTCTCTGGGGTGAGCTCATAAGTCCACCAGAGGTTGTGGAAACGAAAGAAGGAGGTCAGCCCAAAGAAGAGGACACGGGACCTCCTTAACACCTGGCCCTACATTATCCTTGCTGGCTGCTTCCTCTTGGAGTCTCTCTGATATGGGACTCATGTATACTGTCATTCTGGAGGGTAAGAGGCTTGAAGTGACTGAGGAACCCTCAGCAGGGTGTCCTAGCCTGTTCCACGAGATGTTCCACTCCTCCCATGTTTGACCTTGTCATGGCCTGGGGAAAATGGACACCAGGCTGTGATCTGGGCCCTCAATTATCAATAGGTGTCTCTAGAATGAAAACCCAGAATTTGGGAGAAGGGGGCACTGTGGGACTTTGCAGCTGGAGAAAACTCTAGTTTTCCTGCCATGTCTTTAATGAGGAGATCTTGAGAGTCATTAGAGGGTCAGGCGGATAGAAGGACAGTCACTCATTGTGTTCTGAGAAACCCTTCTTGTAGCATGGGTTGGGAGGAGACTGGGTGCCTGGCCTTGAAGGATGGGTCTTCTTGGCAGCTGTGGGGGTTTTGCTCCTGGCTCTGTTGGTCTCCTCAGGAGACAGACAAGAGAAAGGCAGGAGATGCAGGGCCAGGGACATATCCCCCTGCCTGGAAGGGTCCCATATTTCCTCTAGGAGTGAAACTCTCAAAGGAAAAAATGTTCCTTCAGGTTCATGAGCCCCCAGCAGTGATTCAGAGATCTACCCATCAGCCATCAGGTGTTTGGGTTTGCCCTTTGGCCAGGTGCAGGTGTGCACTAGACCTGGCAGTCAAAGGCCCGGGAATGTCCTTGGACATCTCATTGCTACTGTGCAGAGAGTTCCCTGCTCCTGCTGTGGGGGCACTGGGCAGTTATTTTCTTCTCCCTCATACTCCCACCCCTCAAACAAATCTTGGATTCCTCTTGATGGCTATAGAAAGTTGATGCTTCTGTGAGAAGGAGGTAGGTGCTGAGCCATGGGGTGAAGTTAGCTCCACGCAGCTGCATAGCAGGTCACCAAGACTGGGGAGTCCAGGCTGGGGGGCTTTTAAACTGCCAAATGACTGGGTTCCCCCAAGGAGAAGATAGAGCTCTTCTATCTTTGAGAACTCTCCAGACATGCTGGGTACAGGGTCTTCTGTCCTCTCATGTTGTTGTTCTTTGTGTCTCTGCAGGGGGTCATCTCTGAATGGAGCCAAGCCTTGGACATGAAAAAGGCCAGTGAAGAAAGCCTGGGCCCTTGGGCCACAGGTGGGGCCCAGGCACCTCACCCAAGATGTCAGGTGCTAAGGGCACAATGCCCTACAGGACTTTGAACTTTGCCAGGGTTCTGTGCAGGCCTCTGGAGTCCCTGTGATATGTGTTTCAAAGCAGATTGACCCTGAATTCTTCTAAAATCTTCCTAAAATCAGGACCGTGAAATAACTCTGAAAATTTAGCACATGAATCTCGGTCCAAATCAAGACTGGTATCCCCGGACCACCCCTAAGAACATGAGCAGATGTTGAGGGGGCCTTTCCATCTTCAGGGATGCCCATTTGTCTGCAATCTCCATGATCTCAGTTTGAACACTGGGAAACTCTACAATTGCCAGGCCTCCTTTCTTCCAGTTGATCAGAGAGGGAGCCCAATCTCCTGGCCCCCTCCCCACCTGCTTGGCTTCTAGGATGGAGCTAAAGGTGAGCTGAATTTCTGGACCATTCCCCTTTTCAAGGCTGCCCAAGTCTGTATAATGTGCATGGTCTGGGCAGGAAAGGCCAGCAGTGACTAGTTCTCTGTATCCCTGCAAGATGTCATTTCCACCATGGGTTCAGACTCCCCCAACAGAAGGCACCACCCAGGCAGTAACATGTTTTTTCTTTCCTTTTTTAAAGGTTTCATTTATATATTTATTTATCTATTTATTCATCCATTTATTTATTTTTCTATCAATTAATTAATTATTAATTAATTAATTCATTTATTTAATTTCATCTGTGTGTACTTAAATATTTCCATGTGACAAAGTTTCACTCCACCCTCCCTTCCCACCCCCCCTCCACTCAGTTGGGAACAGATAGGTTAGGCTTTTACATCCATATTTTGTCAAACATATTTGCAAATTAGAAGTTTTTGGCATGAGGAATGAGGACTAAGGGAAAGAGATACATAAGAGATGCCTTTCCCAAAGTGTTCAGATTTGGTAGGGCTGGAATTTTCCCTGTGCTGTGTTTTGTTTTGTTTTTCTTCCTCTGGTCGGGGACACAATAGTCCATACTCTGTCAAATATGATTGCCCTAGCTCTCTGGACTGGGAAGAGGGACGGCTTCCATCCAGGAGGACCATCTCACAATGTGCTTGTTCCCGTCTACACTGTTCTCTCGGCTCCGCTCTATTCGGTCAGCATCTCCATGTTTCCCTAGAGTCCAAACATTGATTGTTTCTTACAGAACAATAATATTCCATAGTATTCATGGACCATGACTTGTTTAGCCATTTCCCAGTGGATGGGCATCCAGGGAAGAGACTTAGAATCTTTCCAGATCATGTATCCCTTCCTTTGGATGCTCTTTGCCATGCGGCCCATCCATACCAGCCTTCTGGAGGGGAAGAAGCTGGAGAAGACAGAGAAGCCCCCGGGCTACATGACATCCTGGGGAAGGCCCAGTTAGCAGCCACCAAACTGGAAGTGTCAGACCAGGGAGACCCCAACCCAGCTCGAAGCACACTCCCATTGTCTCCTCTCCTGCTGACTCTTGCCAGCCTGCAGGAACAGCCTTTCCTGAAGCGTCCCCCAGGAAGTTCCCCTCCTCCCACATTTGATCGTATTCTGACCTGGGGGAAATGCACCCAGGCTGTAATCTTGACCCTCAATTATCAGTAGGTGTCTCTCAGGTAAAAAGGGAGAATTAGGGAGATGGGGGTGGTGTTGTGGGGCTTTGCAATTGGAGGAAACTAACATGTCTTCGATGTCCTAAATGAAGTGACCATGAAAATGATCAGAGGGTCAGGAAGAGAGAAGGACAGCCACCCATTGTCTTCTAAGGAACCTTCCTTTTGGCATGGGTGGGATTGTTCCTGGGGTCTGGCCTTGCAGGAGGGGTCTTCTTGGATGCTGTGGGGGCTTCACTCCCATCCCTGTTGATCTTCTCAGGAGACAGACAAGAGAAAGGCAGGAATTGCAGTCGTCTAGTCCTAGAGGAGCTCCCTCTTTCCTCCAGGTGTGAAGCCCCCAAAGGAAAAGTTGGTACTTCAGGTTCATGAGTCAGAGATCTTCCCATCAGCCATCACCTGGGTGCTTCTTGCTATCTGGCCAGGTTTAGGTGTGCACTGGAGCTGCCAGTAGAAGGCCCAGGACTTGTCGCCATACAGCACTTCTTCTGTGGGGACACTTTCCTGCCTCTGAGCACTTACTTTCTCTTCCCCCTTGTCCTCCCAATCCCCACAAATACAACCTAGATATGTCTTGGTGGCTACAGAGGGTCGATGCTTCCTAAAGAAGGAGGTGGGTGCTGAGGCCTGCTCCAGGCAGCTGCAGAGCAGGGGAGTCCAGATTGGGGTGCTTCTACACAGCCTCCTGACTGGGTTCACCCCACCATCTGTAGAGGACCAAGCTCTCTTTTCTTTGGGGAGAACAGTCCTGAACTGGATACAGGGCCTTCCATCCCCTCATGCTGTTATTTGTGTCTCTGCAGGGAGTGCTTTCTGGGATGGGTCCAGCCTCCCACAGAAGGACCAGTGGAGGTCTCAGCTCGGGGTTCAGAGGCGGGGCCCAGAAACCTCACCTTGAATGTCAGGCTTGATGTTGGGGGCATAGGGCCCTACAGGATAGTGGGCTCTGAGCCATCCTCTGGAGTTCCCATGATGCGTGATTTCAAGAAGCTGCATTTGCAAGTGCCACCTTCCCCCTAACACCTGGAACATGAAATGATTCTAAAATTCCAGGACATGAGTCTCTGTCCAAATCTGGACTGATATTCTCAATGTCCTGCTATGGAACTTGACCAGACATTGGCTCCCCTGATCTCAGCAATCTCCTTGATCTCAGTTTTACTGCAAAATGAGTGAAATGTTGCCATTTTCTCGGCTGCCATCCTGCAAGGTGAGCATTGGGTGAACCCTTTCTCCTGGACTCCTCCTCACTTAATTGGCTTGCAGAGTGGGGTCTAATTGGAGGAGAAATTTCCTCTTCAGGCCTCCCCAAGTCTCTCTGATATATGAAATCCCTGAAAGAAAACTTTATAAAGTCATTTCATTTACCTCTTTTCTGGTGGTTGAGGAGAAAAGGGGCCCCTCCCCACTTTATTAGGTCTTAGTGTGGGGTGTTGTCCAGGCACCTGAAGGCCTCTGCTTGGGACACTCAAACAGGAAGGGACATCATTGTATGTGTTCAGTGTTCCTGCCACAATATCAGTACAGTCTTGATTTACCATGGCTCTTGGAAACTTTGACTAACTCACTTCTACAGAGACTTCATTAAGGGTGCAGGGATTTCTCTTTGATCTTTAGAGGATATATATATATATATATATATATATACACAGAGAGAGAGAGAGTGAGAGAGTGAGAGAGAGAAAATATTTGTTTTGATCATTTTTAATGTTGAACCTAGCTTCAAAATTATTCTACTGCATAAGTTTCCTGAAGAGTTCAGACTGGGTTCAGGGATGTCCCACTGCCTGTGGATTGCTAAGAAGACATCAGTCCCACTGCAGGCTCCCTGGTCCACCCACAGCCTGGTTTTTGGAGTTCCCCAGTAAGGTTGATGGGTACTTCTGCCCTGCCCTTCTCTTGGAGCTTCCCCCTGCCTCCTTGTGTCCCATCTGTCAGATATACTTCTGTCCTTGTCCCTGCCCTAGTGATGTGACCTCAGAATGCTGCCTGCCTCCTATCCTCTTCTCTCCCTCCCATACACCTAATGATTCCTTTCTTTCTGTCAAAATTGCAGACCTTTCATGGAGCTCCCCAATGACATCAAGTACCTTGTCTTCTGTCCACTGGGATGCTGGGAGTTCACCTGGAATCACCATGATATCAGTGTCAAAGACAAAGCTTCATTCCTCCACCCCATTCCCCCAGAATGGTGTCCTGTGTAAATACAGTGAGTCTTTCCCCAGCCCTGTCTGGTGGACACTGACTATGACCATATCAGACCTCAAACAGTTGTCTCTGTGTTATATGGACTGTACAATAATAGTAGAAGAATGAGTAGATAAAGAGAGTGGTCCTGGAGCCATCCTCTGATCCCTCATCCACCCCCAAGCACCAGTATCATCCCCTTTAAAAGGTAGATTTGAGGTGCCTAGATTGGCCCAGGGAAAGAGAGCTCCCAGCTTGGCCCAGGGAATCCACTAGTATCTCTGAGGAAGGTGGTTGGCCATTGTCACTCTGATGGCTGCAGGGTACCATCTGGTGCTGGCAGGAAGACATCCATGCCATCTTCTGCATCAAGTGAGCAGGTTGGGGGATGGCTCTTACTGGCATCTGTGGGAAAGAGGAAGGAGACCTAGTGGCCTGGTAGCTGGAGATCAAACTCTGTTCTGCTCCAGTTGTTTCAATAGGAAAGTTTGAAAGTCCCCTCTTTCTTTTTTTTTTTCAGTTTTTGAAAGGAAGATTTATTTAACAAGTTTCACTTAGCGCAATACACCTAAAAGGAAATCACAATACAATGAAAGATTTAAATCAAGGCCTCAGAATTTAATACAAACACCAAGACCAAATCCTAGAGTATCCTTATTGCATCTCAAAATTGTCCCCATTAACTTAAAAAAAAAGCTTAAACGTACGTGCCTTACAGGATAGTAAATGAAATAAACTAGAACAAACATGCCAAATGTTTCACTTTTGAATCACAGACACAGCTCCTATATTTATTTTACAAAAAAGCATGTCTCCCAACATGAATCTCAAACGGTGTTCCATGTAATGTCGTATAAGAGCAACATTTAACATAATTGAAACTGCTTTAACCTAAATACGCTTACTGCTTAAGTACACTCCTACAACATAACTACCTTGAGAAAAGCTGAAATTGTTTAACAGTTATAGATTTTACTCAACTTGGTTATTACATCCTAGATGAACGTTTTGCTGTGTTCAAAAATACTGAACCTGAAGTTTTAAAAACAATCCTGATTTCACTTACAGTAAGCATAAATCACAAGCTTGTATTGCAAAACTGTTAAACTTCGTTTTTTGTTTGTTTTTTTTCTTTAAAAAAAGTTGACCAAGAGTCAGTGATCAGGATTACATTCCCCATCCACCACTCATACTGGACATGCCAGACATCCCTCCCATTCCGTTCACTCCCATAGATGCATGGCTCCCACTACTGTAGTAGCTGCTGTTCAATGCTTCTTGCCTCCCTATGCAATGTTTGATTGAAAATCACTCGAGTTTTCCTGTAAAACTTGGTCATATCTGCTCATGCTGCTTTGACCACCGTAGCCTCCTCTGTAACCCCCACTCAGCTGCTGGCTAGCTGGACCACCGTAACTGGACTGGTTTGACAAGCCCATGTCTCCCATCATTTGGCTACCATAAGCACCACCACTTGCTCCTGCTGTAGAATTCAAGAAGAGTTCTACATATCTGTGCTCGTAAGCACCACTGCTTGCTCCTGCTGTAGAATTCAAGAAGAGTTCTACATATCTGTGCTGCATATTTGCTTTCTCTTTTGACATAGCCGCCACAGCATCTTCATGAGTAGCAAATTCAACATCTGATTCTCCAGTCACTCTGCCATCAGGTCCAATTTCAATGTGTACTCGAACAGGGTTGAGTGTTGAGAAAAAATTGTAAATATCATTTTCAGTACCTCTGTAAGGTAATCCTCTCATGTGCACACAGTGGCCTGTTGTACTCTGGAAAGTGGACCCACCATCTCCATATCTATGATCAGACATTCCTGAAAAACAGTAATTGAGGTCTCTTCCAAATCTATCCGACCCAAAGCCATATCCATCATTATATCCATTATAGTCATCATAGCCTCCATAACCTCTACCATAGGCACCTCGTCTCATTCTTTCAAACCCAGCTCCTCTACCAATGCTGTTATAGCCTCTGCCAGCCCTAGGCCTATCATAAGGACCTGGTCGCTGCATAGCCATTAGCTTTCGAGGAGGATCATAATGAGTACGAACTTCTGCCCGGCTACTCTTGAAGATTTCAATGTACCTGTGCCCTATTCTTTCCTTGTGTTTCTTTAGAGCCTTTTCAGCTATTTCCTGTGAAGCAAACTGCACTAAGGCCTCCCCCGTACTCCTCCCCTGGAAGTCCACCAGCAATGTTATCCCATTTGGCATTATTTCCAACCCTGAAAAAAACTGAACAATTTCTTCCTTGCTACAGCCAAATGGGAGTCCTCTAAGGCGTACAAAGCCATCATTGGCAGTGTCAGGACTATTTGGACCAGTATGCTTCAACACCCAATCCATTTCAGCGTTGTTTGACTTGAATACTTCAACATATCTGTGTCCCATAGTTTCTCTGTCCTTTTTCAGTGCCAATTTGACTTCATCTTCTGATTCAAGTTCAACAAATGCTTCTCCACTTGGTCTGCCTTCCCGGGTATAGATGAAGCGAATGCCTGATGCCCCATTTTGAATTTTGCATTCTGAGAAGAAGCATTGGACTTCATTGGCCAAACAGGACCAGGGCAAGCCCCGGACCTTCACCACGAAGCCTTCTCCGCATTCGGTGCTCAGCATCATCTTCTCTGGTCAGCAGGGGTGGCTTGATACTTGACTTCGGCGTGGCTACGAAGAAATAAAAAATGGAAAGTCCCCTCATTCATTGAAAATCCATCTTTTCCCCTGATAGTGGATGCTGACTTTTGCTGGGTAGTTGATTCTCGATTTTAAACCAAGATCATTGGCTTCCTGGAAGATCGTATTCCAATGCCTAGGAGCCCTTCATGTAGATGCTGCCAGATCCTGTGTAATCCTGACTCTAGAGCCACGGGAGTTGAATTGTTTGTGGCTCAGAGCTGGTAGTATTTTCTCTGTGACTGGGAGTTTGCAAATTTGGTTGTAATATTCCTGGAAGTTTTTCTTTGGGGATCACTTTCAGGAGGTGACTGGTGAATTTTCCCACTTTCTTTTTACCCTCTGCTTCTAGGATGTCAGGGCAATTTTGCCATATTATTATTATTACTTTTTGTTTTAGAAAGGTTTTAATTATTTTGTGTTTAACTATCCCCCCCAATCGTGCTTCCTTCCCCCATCTCCCACAGAAGGTAGTATGTTATTCTTTGCATCAATCGCATAGGATGCATTGATCTAAGTTGAATGTGATGAGAGAGAAATCATATCCTTAAGCAAGAAACATGTAGTATGTGATTTAGCAGAATTAGATAATAAGATCATGTTTTTTAAAAATTAACGATAGTAGTCATTGGTCCTTTTCCAAGCTCCACAGTTCTTTCTCCAGATACAGATGGTATTCTCCATTACAGAAAGCCCAAAATTGTCCCTGGTTGTTACACTTATGGAATGAGCAAGTTCATCAATGTTGATCATCACCCCCATCTTGCTGTTAGGACATGAAATGTTCTTCCACTTCTGCTCATCTCATTCAGCACCAGTTCTTGCAGATCCTTCCAGGCCTCCCTGAATTCCCATCCCTCTTGGTTTCTAAGAGAAAAATAGTGTTCCATGACATACATATACCACAGTTTTTTCAGTCATTCCTCAGTTGATGAACATTCCCTCAGTTTCCATCTCTTTTTCACCACCAGCAGAGCTGCTATGAACATTGTTGTACAGGTGATGTTTTTACCCTTTTTCATCATCTCTTTAGGTTATGGGCCCAGTAGTGATATTGCTGGAACAAAGGACATCCACATTTTTTTGTGTTCCTTTGGGCATAATTCTGGATTGCTCTCCAGAAAAGTTGGATGGCTTCAAAGCTCCACCCACAATGTATTAGTGTCCTAGATTTCCCACAGCCCTTACAACGATGATCATTATCCTTTCGTGTCATATTGGTCAGTCTGAGAGGTGTGAGGTGGTACCTCAAAGATACTTTCATTTGCATTCCTCTAATAAGTAATGATTTAGAGCAATTTTTCATATGACTATGGATTGCTTTGATTTCCTCATCTGTAAAATTTCCTTTGCATATCTTTTGACCATTTGCCAATTGGGGAATGTCTCATCTTATTTTTCAAAATTTGACTCAGTTTGCCCTGTTTGTGGTGCAAAGAGGTGGAAATCATGTACATGTCCTTCAGTTGGGGAACGGCTTAGCAAATTGTGGTCATGGAACCACAGTTCCAGGTCATGGAACGCTATTGTTCTATTAGAAATCATGAGGGACAGGAATTCAGGGAAGGCTAGAGGGATTTGCATGAACTGAGGCTGAGCGAGATGAGCAGAACCAGAAAACCATTGTACACCCTAACAGCAAGATGGGAGTGATGATCAATCTTGATGGACTCACTCTTTCCATCAGTGCAAGAATTAGGGACAAGTTGGCACTGTCTGTGATGGAGAATACCATCTGTATCCAGAGAATGAATTGTAGAGATTGAAAAAGACCAAAGACTGTGGAGACTGAACAAAGACCAAAGACCTTTTCATTAAGGGAAGAAACCTGATATCTTATTGTCTGATCTTGCTATATCATACTTTATGTTTCTTCCTTAAGAATATGATTTCTCAGGGTGCGGAGCCAAGATGGCGACAAGAAGGGATCCAGTCTTAGGAGCTCTCTGATAAAACTTTGAAACTAAGAAAGGCAAGTAGATGTCTCAGCCCTTGGGCCACCGGCAAGGCTAAAAAACCTCACCCCAAATGTTAGGCTTGATGTTGGGGGCACAGGTTCCTACAGGACAGTGGGCTCTGCCTGCCAAGTTCTGCGTCATCCTCTGGAGTCCCCATGATGTGTGCTTCCAAGTGGCTATACCTGTGGGTTCCCACGTTCCCCCTAACACCCGGAATTTGAAGTGACTTCTAAAAATTCAGGACATGAGTCTCTGCCCAAATTGGTACTGATACCCTCCATCCCCTGCTACAAAACCTGACCAGGCATTGAGGGGCCCTTTCCCTGTTCGGGGCTCCCCAGATCTCAGCAATCTCTATGATCTCAGTTTTACTGTGGTATAAGTGAAATGATGGCATTTTTTTCAGCCTCTGTTCCACGAGATGAGCATTAGGGGAACACTTTCTCCTGGACTCCTCCTCACTTGATTGGCTTGTAGTGTGGGGTCTAATAAGAGCAGATATTTGCTCTTCAGGCTCCCCAAATCTCTCTGATCTACATGATCTCTGAAACAAAACTTTATAATCATTTCATCCACCTATTTTCTGGTGGTTGAAGAGAGCAGGACCCCTCTTCACTTTATTAGGTCTTAGTGTGCAGGCTTGTCCAGACACCTGAAGGTCTCTGCTTGGGAAACTCAAACAGGAAGGGACATCATTCCATGTGGTCAGTTTTCCTGCCACCATATCGTTTCCCATGGGTCTTGGAAACTTTGTCCAACTCACTTCTATAGACACTTATTTCTGGGTGCATGGATTTCTCTTTGATCTTTAGAGCAGATAGAGAGAGAATATTTGTTATTGATCCTTTTTAATGATGAACCTAGCTGTATGTGATTTCAAAATTATCCCAGTGCACAAGTTTCTTGAAGAGTTCAGACTGAGCTCAGAGACATCCCACTGACTGTGGATTGTTAGGAGGACATTGGTCCAACCCCAGGGTCCTGGTCCTCCCACAGCGTGGGCAAAATTGTTATTTACAGAATACATGGATTCCCTCTGGAAAGAGATCCTAAAATGAAAACACCAAGGAATGTTGTAGCCACATTCCAGAACTACTAGATAAAAGAGAAAATCTTTCAAGCAGCCAGAAAGAAACAATTTAAATACCAAGTAGCCAAAATAAGGATTATGCAAGAGCTGACAGCATCAACATTAAAGGATCCAAGGTCATGGAATGAGATATTCCAAAGAGCAAAGGAACTTGGAATGCAGTCAAGAATCCATTACTGGCAAAACCTGAGCCTTCTCTTCCAGGGAAAAAGATGGACATTTAATGAAATGGGAGACTTCCAAAATTTCCTGAAGGAAAGACCAGAGCTAAATAGAAAATTTGGACATCAGACAGGAGGTTCAAGAGACACATGAAAAGGCAAAAAATATATATGAAGAAAAAACTGCTATGCAATAAGATGAAACTGGCTGTATACCCACTTGGGAGAAAGAGTCTCAGAACTCTTCAGAATTGTAACTATTATAGAGAGTATACTTAGAAGTGATGGAAACTCCTAATTTTTCTATGACTCAGAATTATTTAAAAACAATACCACTTTAAAAAGGGGAATGGTAAGGATATGGGAGGATGGAGGACACTGAATAGGCTAAATCTCATTACTTCAAAAGGTACGAAAGACTCATTGTAATAGAGAAGAACAAGGGAGGAGGTGAGAAACACCTGAATCTTCATTTCATCAGAATTAGCTTAAAGTTAACTTAGACACACTAAATTAAGAAACAAATTACTGAGTTAACTTAGACACACTAAGTTAAGAAACTTAAATTACCTTTAAAGTGTTAAAAGGGGAAAAGGGGCGAGGGAGGAAAGGGGGAATCAGCAGAAGGAAGGGAAGGAAGAAGGTTCAAAGGGATAGGGGAAAAGGGGGGAGGGGGGTTTGATATAGGAGGACAAACACACTGAAGGTGGTGGTATTCAGAAACAAAATACTGGGGAATATGGATAAAGGGGAAATGGGGAAAAATACAGAGGGAAGAGAACATGGGAGCAATAAAGAGTTGGTAATTGTAACTTTGAATGTGAATGGGTTGAACTCCCCTTAAAACATAAGCGAATAGAACACTGGATTAAAAACCAGAATCCTACAATATGCTGCTTACAAGAAACTCATCAGAAGCAGAGAGATACATGTAGAGTAAAGGTGAAAGGTTGGAGCAAAATACATTTTGCTTCAGCTAAAGTAAAAAAAAAAACAGGGGTAGCAATCCTTATCTCAGACAAAGGAGCAGCAAAAATAGGTAACGTTAAAACAGGGAAGGAAGGAAACTATCCCTCTAAAGGGTACCATAGACAATAAAGTTATTTCAATACTGATTATATATGCACCCAATGGGATAGCATCCAGACATTTAGAGGAGAAGTTGAAAGAGCTACAGGAAGACATAGCCAGCAAAACTATGGGTGGGAGACCTCAACCTACCCCTCTCAGATTTAGATAAAACTAATAAAAAATAAACAAGAAGGATGTTAATGAGGTAAATAGATTGCTAGAAAAACTAAATATGATAGACGTATGGAGGAAATTGAATAAGGCTTTTTCTCTTTAGTACATGGTACTTACACAAAAATTAACCATGTACTAGGGCATAAAAACTAATGATCAATTGTAGAAAGGCAGAAATAGTGAATACATGTTTCTCAGATCACAATGCAATAAAAGACATATGCAATATTGGACCAGGGAGATATACACCCAGAACTAATTGGAAATAAATAACCTCATTTTAAAGAATGAGTAGAACGAGCACCAAATTATAGAAAGAATTAATTATTTCATCCTAGATAATGACAATAATGAAAGAACATAGCAAAACCTATGGGATACACTCAAGGAAGATGTCAGAGGCTATATCTTTAAATGTTTACATGAATAAATAAGAGAAAGAAGAAATTAATGAACTAAATATGCAACTAAAAATTAGAGAAAGAACAAATTAAAACCCCCCAATTAAATACCAAATTAGAAATTCTAAAAATTAAAAGAGAAATTAATAAAATTGAAAGCAATAAAAGTAATGAACTAATAAATAAAACCAAGATATGATTTTATGAAACAACCAAAAGTATTTATAAACCTCTGGTCAATTTGATTAAAAAAAGGAAAGAAGAAAACCAAATTGCTACTATCATAAATGAAAATAGTAAACTCATCAACAATGAGGAAGAAATTAAAGGGATAATTCAGAATTATTTTGTCCAATTCTATGCCAATAAATTTGACAATCTAAGTGAAATGGATGAATATTTACAAAACTGCAAGTTGCCCAGGTAAAATGAAGAGGAAATTAAAAACCTAAATAACCCTATCTCAGAAAAAGAAATTCAACAGGTTATTATTGAACTCCCTAAGGAAAAAAAAATCTCCAGGGAGATGGATTCTCAAGTGAATTCTATCAAACATTTAAGGAACAATTGTTTCCCATTCTATATAAACTCTTTGGAAAAATAGGTGAAGACAGAACTCTGCCTAACTTTCTATGACACCAATATGGTGCTGATACCTAAACCAGGAAGAGTTAAAACAGAGAAAGAAAATTATAGACCTATCTCCCTAATGAATATAGATATCAAAATCTTAAATGAAACTTTAGCAAAATGATTACAACAAGGTACCACTAAGATAATGCATTATGATCAAGTAGTATTTATCCCAGGAATGCAGGGTTGGTTGAATATTAGGAAAACCGTTAGTATAATTAATTATACCAATAATAAAACTATCAGAAATCATATGATTACATAAAAAGTTGCTGAAAAAGCTTTAAACATAATACAGCACCCATTCCTACTAAAAGAACTAGAGAGTGTAGGAAGAAATGGATGTTCCTCAGAATAATTAAGCAGCACCTATCTGCAACTATCAACAAACATTATATGAAATGGGGATAGGCTAGAGGCATTCTCAGTAAGATCAAAGGTGAAATAAGGATGCCTTTTATCACCACTACTATTCAATATTATATTAGAAATTTTAATTTCAATGATAAGAGAAGAAAAAGAAACTGAAGGAATTTGAATTGGGAATTAGGAAGGAAGAGACAAAACTCTCACTCGTTGAAGATGACATGATAGTTTACCTAGGGAACCCCAAGAAATCATCTAAAAACTATTGGAAACAATTAGACACTTTAGCAAAGTTGTAGGATATAAAATAAACTCTCATAAATCCTGAACATTTCTATAAATGACTAGAAAGGTACAGCAGGAAGAGCTAGAAAGAGTAATCTCATTCAAAGTAACCTAAGACAATATAAAATATGTCAGAGTCTCCGTGTCAAGGTGCTCAAAAACTTTTAGAAAACAATTTCAAAACACTTCTCACACAATTAAAATCAGATTTAAATAACTGGGCACACATTAACTGTTCATGTATAGGTCGAGCTAATAAAGAAATATAATTTCTACCTAAACTAAACTACTTGTTTAGTGCCCTACCAAACAAAATTCCAAAAAAATTAATGAGTTAGAAAAAGTTGTAAGTGAATTCATATGGAGAAATGAAATGTCAAGAATTTCCAGGGATTCAATGAAAAGATGTGCAAAAGAACGTGGCTTAGCCCTGTCAGATCTAAAATTATATTATAAAGCATCAGTCATCAAAACTGCCATATTGGCTAAGAAATAGACTGGTGTATCAGTGGAATAAACTAGGTGCAATGGCAGGAAATGATTATAATAATCTGCTGTTTGATAAACCCAAGGAGTCCAGCTATTGGGATAAAAACTCTCTCTTCAATAAAAACTGTTAGGAAAATTAGAAGTTAGTATGGAAGAAACTTAGATTAGACCAACACCTCACACCCTATATCAAAAAAAGATCAAAATGGATACACGATTTAGACATAAAAACTATTATAAACAAACTAGAAGATCAAAGAGTAGTTTACCTGTCAGATCTATGGAAAGGGAAGCAGTTTATGACTAAGGAAGAGATGGAGAACACCATTAAAAACAAACTAGGCAATTTTGATTACATTAAATTAAAAAGCTTTTGCACAGATAAAACCACTGTAACCAAGATCAAAAGAAATCTAGTAAATTGGGAAACAATTTTTACAACTAGTACTTCTGGCAAAGGACTCATTTCTAAAATATACAGAGAACTGTGTCAAATTATTTTAAAAAATAAGCCATTCCTCAATTGACACATGGTCAAAGTATATGTAAAGGCAATTTACAGAGGAAGAAATTAAAGCAATCTATTGTCATATGAAAAATTGGTCGAAATCATTACTTATTAGAGAAATGCAAATTAAAGCTTCTCTTGAGTTACCACCTTACACCTCTCAGACTGGTCAATAGGACCAGAAAGGACAATGATTAATGTTGGATGGTATGTAGGAAATCTGGGACATTAATGCACTGTTGTTGGAGCTGTGAACTCATCTAACCTTTCTGGAGAGCAATTTGGAACCATGCCCAAAGGACAACAGAAATGTGCATACCCACTGATCCAGAAATGCCACTAACTGGGTCTATACCCTGAAGAGATGATGAAAAAGGGTAAAAACATCACTTGTACAAAAATGTTCATAGCAGCTCCATTTTTGGTGGCAATGAAATGGAAACTGCGGGAATGTCCATCAATTGGGGAATGGCTTAACAAAATGTGGTATATGTATGGCATGGAACACTAGTGTTCTATTAGAAACCAGGAGGGATGGGAATTCATGGAAGCCTGGAAGGATTTGTATGAAGTGATGCTGAGTGAGATAAACAGAAGCAGAAAAACACTGTACACCCTAACAGTAACATGGGTGTGATGATCAACCTTCATGGACTTGCTCATTCCATCAGTGCAACAATAAGGGACAGTTTTGGGCTATCTGTGATGGAGAATAGCATCTGTATCCAAAGAAAACTGTGGAGTTTGAACAAAGACCAAAGCAGGTTACATTTAATTTAAAAAATGTTATCTTATAATGTAATTCAGCTATATCACAGACTATATGTTTCTTCATTAAGGATATGATTTCTCTCTCATCACATCAACTTAGAACAATGCATACTATGAGAATGATATAAAGACTAACAAACTGCCTTCTGTGGGGCATGGAGGAAGGGAAGCAAAATTGGGGGAAAATTGTAAAACTAAAAATAAATGAAACCTTTCTAAAATTAAAAATATAGCAAATTTGCCCTGACATCCTAAAAGCAGAGGGTAAAATAGAAAGTGAGGGAATTCATTGGTCACATCCTGAAAGAGATCTGCAAAGAAAAACTTCAAGGAAAATTATAACCATATGCCCAAACTCCCAAGTCAAAGAGAAAATACTAAAAGCTGCCAGCCACAAACAAATCAACCACTGTGGCTCTATAGTCAGCATTACACAGGCTCTGTCTTGGGATTGGAATATGATCTTCCAGGAGGCAAAAGATCTTGGTTTACAACCAAGAGTCAACTACCCAGCAAACCTGAACATCCTCTTTCAGGGGAAAAGATGGGTTTTCTTTTATTTTTTTTCTTAAATTTCCTTTCATTTATTGTTTTATCTTGAGTTTTACAATTTTTCCCCTAATCTTCCTTCCCCCACCCCCACCCCAGAGGAGGCAGTTTGTCAGTGTTCACAGTGTTTCCATGGTATACATTGATCTAAGTTGAAAGTGATAAGAGGGAAATCATACCATTAAGGAAGAAAAATAAAGTATAAAAAATAGCAGGATTACATGGTATGACAATGGATTTTCCCCTAAATTAAAGGCAATAGTCTGCTCTTTTTTCAAACCCCACAGTTCTTTGGATACAGATGGTATTCTCCAACACAAATATCTGAAAATTGTCCCTGCTTGTTTTCTGATGGTATGAGCAAGTCCATCAAGGCTGATCACCACCCCCCCCCCACATCGCTGTTAGGGTGTACAATATTCTTCTGGTTTGGCTCATCTCACTCAGCATTAGTTCATGCAAATCCCTCCAGGCTTCTCTGAATTCCCATCCCTCCTGGTTTCTAATAGAAAAATAGTGTTCCATCACATACATATACCACAGTTTGTTAAGCCATTCCCTAGTTGAAGGACATTCATTTAATTACCAATTTTTGCCACTACAAACAGTGTTGCTATGAATGTTTTTGTACAAGTGATATTTTTACCCTTTTTCATAATCTTTTCAGGGTATAGATCCAGTAGTGGTATTGCTGGCTCAAAGGTTTTGCTCATTTTTGTTGTCCTTTGGGCATATAAATTTTGGATTTTTTAAGGTGGATTTCTCTTTGCTGTTTCTAAATGTTTATTTTTGGGGAGTGGTGTGATGATACTCCTTTCAAGACATCCAGATATAACTTATGGACCTATTACTGAAGAAGGGATTCACAAAAGGAAAATGGTATTTTAGAAAGATCAGTATTTCCAAGAACTATTAAGGTATATGAGGAATGATACTTAGGTATCTGCAGAGCAGAGTCTACCTCCCCTTAAACTGTACCAGACAAGAAATATTTTGACTACAAGGTAAATTATTGCTTCTGATTTTTGAAAAGGAATAGAGCCTTTAATGGAGCATGTACACTGTTATATGGATTACTAATATACCTTCAACTAATGTGGATGAAAAATGAAGTTAAAGTCATGGTCAGAATGATATAATCTCTGAGCGTAGAGTGAAATAAGCAAGATCAGTGAATCAATCAGTTTGTCCCTACGGAGGATTTTATACTGCTCCATAAATGAGTGAAACACAAGTGAAACTTAAATGATTGCCTGCAAATGGTGTGGCAATATGGGTGTGGCCTAAATTCTGGGAAAATATGTGGAGGAATTACATTTAGGTTACTGTGTTAATTTAACTAATTATATTTTACTTCTTCTGAAGCTTCAACCTAAATTGAATATGTAGTAAGAAATAAAGTAATATTGCATTGTGACACTAGCCATGATAACAGCTGATAAGAAAAGTAAATTCATTATCAAGCATTGTATAATTTGAGATTATAAAACAAAAAAGTAATTTAAAATGAAAATAAGGTAGAGCAGGAGAAATTAGGAAAATTATTTTGTATTGAGGCAGGGAGACTAAGCAGCAGGCTATTGCAATATTTTGGGATGAAGTGATGAAAGCCTACATTAGACTGGTGGTAGTAAGAAGATGAAAAGGATTGTATGTGAGAGATTTTATTTAGGGAGAAATGATAAGACTTGCTAAAGATTGGATATGTGAGACTAGTGTAAGTGAGGATGATACACACAGAGCTCATAAGCCTGGATATCTGGGAGGATAACGATGCCCTCAGTTAATAAGTGTGACTCAGATGAAGATCCAGCAGAGACTAAGAGAGCAGTCAAATAGAGAGAAGAAGATGTTTTCTATATATATATCTTGGGCAAATTCCTTAATTATCTTGATGCCCCTGAATTCCAGAAGATTCAAGTTGCAAAGATCTGCACTGTAAAAGTTGTTTCTCACTAGAAGCTCTTTACTTGGATTGAATCACTAATGCAGTTTTAAAAAAAAAATAAATCTGCCTCTCTTTTTCTGGCATAGATGCTGCACATGGACAATGGAGTAGTTACAAACTGCAAAGGAAGAAGAAAACTCATTGAAGTGAAGTAATGATCTCACATTGTTCCCTGAATCAAAGGTCACCCCACAAATCAAAAGGAGATATATGGTAGAAGTAGCCTACACTAGATACTCCACTGAAGAAGTATATACCTGAGTAAGTGTAAAAGATCCAATTAAAATGATGGAACAATAACTCCTGGAGATGGGAGTTCATGAAGCCAAAGCCAGTCAGACAGATTGATTGTAGTAGAGATAAGGAGGAAGGGAATACGGACTTCAAGAGAGCTTGCTATGTGCTACGTACTTTTTTATTTTATTTTATTTTTTTATTAATTAAACTTATTTTTTTACTCTCATTTTGTACAAATTTTTTTTACATTAATAAAATATTCTTGCTTACAAGTAAACAAAATACCTCGCCCCCATGAATATAGATAGACAAGCTTGGGCGAAATAAGTAAAGGGGAGAGAAAAAAATTAAAATTAAAAAAATAATAGTAATAATTGTAGGTATGGTCAGGTGGCACAATGGACGAAGCACCAGCCCTGGAGCCACGATAACCCGAGTCCATATCCAGCCTCGTAGACCCAATAATCACCCAGCCATGTGACATGCAAGCCACCCGATCCCCACTGCCGTGCAAAAACCAAAAAGAAGAAAAAAAAGACCCAAAATAAAATAAAATAGTAATAATAGTAGGGGTGGCTGGGTGGCAGACAGAGCGTTGGCCCTTGAGCCAGGAGCACCTGGGTCCAAATCCGGCCCCAGACACCCAAAGATCACCCTGCTATGTGGCCCCAGGCAGGCCACCCAGCCCCACTTGCCCTGCACCCTCCCCCAAATAATAATAACAAAAATGTGCTTCAGTCTTTGTTCCAACACCAACAAGTCTGTCACGGTGGATCACATTCTTTATGATAAGTCCATCACAAAAGTTACTTCCATATTTTTCCAACATTGCCATTGCTGATCGCAACTCCCTTTCTTATTTCTCCACTACCATGTAATATATTTTTTCTCTCCTTTCACTCTGAC